>NC_080539.1:113131553-113435303 GCF_028640845.1 Ahaetulla prasina | reverse complement strand
CAAAGCACGGGTATCCAGCTAGTCATTCTATAAAATCCCAAGTGTCTCAGAGGCTGCTAATGATGAAGAATGCTAAGAGGAATAGTTGAGGAACACATGGAAGCTACAAGTTGCCCCAACTATCGTAGCTTCATCAATGCTTTATCTTTTGGAAACCCATATCTTAAGCCTGAGAGCTAGGAGTCAGGAGAGCATGAATTCTAACTCTGCTTTAGTCACAAAGCCAACTGGAGTGACCTTGGGTGAGTCTCTATTTCTCAGCCCTTGGAAAGAGACAATGGTAAACCACTTCTGAAAAATCTTTCTAAGAAAACTGCCAGGAGTTGTCTAGGCGGTCTCTGAGAATTGGATATGATTGAATGAGGGGAAAAAATCCTAAAACCAAGGAATGAGAAACTAGACAATATGTGGCATTGTGAACTATGCCTACATTTCCCTCAAATCTGATGCAAAATATTGTTTAAAACAATTCTGTGCAAATTTAATGGTGTATTTTAATATCTCTGCCTTTCTTACTTTTTTATTTTTTTTAATTTATATCATATTAAAAAAAATTGGACATAGTGCGACCATCCTGGTGTTATCTCCACCATACACACTAAAGTATAACACAAATGTCTTATATATTCAGCATATCTTGCTAATTATATACACATATTTGACCCCCTATATACCCTTATATTTATATATATTATATCATCTTTTGGTCTACACATCCTAGTTATTTCCTGTTCTGACTTCCATTTCTCAAATCCAACCATTGGTAAAATCTATTCCAAATCTTGTATTCTGTCTCTCCTTTATGTTTTACTTCTAGCGTCAATCTATCACAGTCTAATATTTTCTTTATTATCTTTCTTTCTAGAGGAATATTCTCATTCTTCCATTGTTGGGGATATACCATTCTCGCTGCCGTTATGATATGCAGTATTAACTATGTTAACCCTTTACTGTAATCTTCTGCTATGATTCCTAATAAAAATATTTCTGATTTGAATTCCACTCTTTGTCCAATCATTTTTTCCAGCCACATCTGAACCTTTCACCAATAATCTTTTGCTTTTCTACATGTCCACCCATATGTTAGTAGGTGCCTGGTGATTAGTCACATTTCCAGCATTTCGGTGATAAATTTCTATACATTTTGGGCAATCTTGCTGGTGGTAGATGCCACCTATAGAACATTTTATATAAGTTTTTCTTGTATGATATGGCCAGGGTTAATTTTCTATTTCTTTCTCACAATTTTTCCCACTTTTCCAATTCAATATTGTACTCAAAATTCTTTGCCCATACCACCATTGTCTCTTTAACTCACTCTTCATCCATTTTGTAGTCTCTGTCTTTCTGATATCTTCGTTTTTCGTTGCTTTATTTTGGATAGCAGAAATGTTTTCAAATCAGCCTGTATGTTATTCGCAGATTAAAAATGTAAGAAGAGAGGGAGGAAGATCACAAGAGATTACTAGATGAAATGTTGAAAGCTTCTTAGTCAACTGCTAAGTATCCCCTAAGGAATGCTGTTCCAAGTATCACAACCCATAAATTGGTTTCCCAACAAAAGTGCCAAAACTTGCTTATCTCTACCCTGCTTCAGGTATTGGTCAATCTGCTGTTTAAAATGAGTATTTGGAAACAAGCGTTCTTGGTTTGGTCTTCTGTATTAGAATAAGAAAAATAAAAATGTTATATCAAATTAGTCAGTAGGTGGCGCACTAAGGTTTTCAAAACATTTATTAGTTCTAGAGTTGCTGGTTTTGTGATCCTCATTCAGGAAATTGCATATTGAGTGTATCTTTCCCTAAATTAAATTAATCCCCTTTTATTTTATCTTACTTTTTAATACATCTGCTTTATTAGTACAGAGGAATGATACATACTCAAGAAGTAAAATAAATTGCATCCCCGAACATGTTAAGCTGTTAAATAGTTGTTTCTTCTGAACGCAAAAGGGTTTTTTAGAAGAAATAAAGCAACTTTGGCAGAACTACCCCCTCGGCTGTCTCAGTGATACATAATCTAGGGTTAGCAAAACTATCATGGATTTGGCTTTAAAATGATAATGTCCCTAGTTATAATTATTGATTTTTATAATTTTTTTTTTTTTTTGTTTACATTTATACCCCGCCCTTCTCCGAAGACTCAGGGCGGCTTACAGTGTATAAGGCAATAGTCTCATTCTATTTGTATATTTTTTTTACAAAGTCCATCTTAATGGAAAATTTTGTCAAAAATTAGCACATATATGTGATAAAATATGTGGAAGAAGGAAAGCTTTTTTTAAAAAAAAAATCAGTATATCTAAAAGCCAGGTGCAACTGAAGAATTGTAACTGCAATTATTCATTATTAGCTATAGCAGGGAGGCACCCAATAAACAGTCCGACACCCACTTTGAATAGAATAGAATAGAATAGAATAGAATAGAATAGAATAGAATTTTATTGGCCAAGTGTGATTGGACACACAAGGAATTTGTCTTGGTGCATATGCTCTCAGTGTACATAAAAGAAAAGATACGTTCATCAAGGTACAACATTATTAGAAATAAAGAAACAATTAGAGAGCATTTCACCGAGGCAGCCTTCGTTGGCGCCATCTTGGCTAAAATATCTTTAAATATCTATAAAATATCTATAAATATCTATAAAATATGATTATGTCAATTAGGCTAAAATAGCTTAATTGACATAATCATTCACAATATTTCAATAAATGACTCATTGAATAGTGACTAAAAATGATTTTGTAGCGATGCTTCTTTGAAATATACACATAATTCTTTTCCCAAATTAATTCAGGATTAATTAATTTAATTAATTAAATAACATATTAATTAGTGGGAAATCAAATTTTGGAGAGAAGAAGTAATTGGTGATTTATCATTGCAAATGATAAATGTTGTTTTAAAACATCAGGGAATGTTAATGATTACAATACAAACAACCCCCAAAACCTGCTAGTTTAAGACCAGATTTTAATTCTACAAAGATAAAAAACTGGAAGTGACATGTTTTATAAATAACCCCTCATACAGCCACACTACTCTTTGGAAGAGTATAAATAGCTGGTTTTCCAATCTTATTGTTTTACCAACATCAGTTTGCCTTCCACCAAGATAGTCTCTATATCAAGAAGCTGATCAAGAAGCAGGGAAACGCATATAATTCAATCTCCATCTCCTCCAAGAGGCCAAATGTCACTAGGAGTGAAGCTTGGGAAAATAAAGTGTATGTCCTGATATCATTTGTTCTTTCTGACAAATCACACTCTGCCCACAGGACAGCTTTTGGGGAGCCCTAGAGGATGATCTTCATGCTCAGCACATTAAAAGGACTACCCTTATGAACACAGCATAAAAGGGGGGTTACCTGAATATATAATTAATAAATAACAGACAAGATGAACTAGTAAAATTAATATATGGTGTGACAAAAATGCTGAGCATCTCAATCAAGTTCTCTCCAATTCCTCAAGCAATTTTTTGAATCTTGGTTTTGAAGGCACCTGAATGCTGGGAACACAGAACACTCTTTGCATTGAGAGGAAAAATATGAATAGCTCTGTACCAAATACATGTCTAATATTTAACAGAATAACAGAGTTGGAAGGGATCTTGGAGGTCTTCTAGTCCAACCCCCTGCTCAGGCAGAAAATCCTATACCATTTCAGACAAATGATAGCCCAATCTCTTCTTAAAAAATCCCAGTGTTGAAACATTCACCACTTTTGGAAGCAAGTTGTTCCACTGATTAATTGTTCTATCAGGAAATTTCTCCTTAACTGCTTCTCTCCTTGGTTAGTTTCCATCAATTGCTTCTTGTCTGCCTTCTGCCTTCAGGTGCCTTAGAGAATTAGTTGACTCCCTCTTCTTGGTGGAAGCCCCTGAGATATTAGAACACTTCATGTCTTATTGATCAAAGTGAGCAAGGCCAATGGTTAGAGGATTATGAAAACTCTAGTTTAAATATCTTCCAGGCCCAAGAATGGCAAAGGTTTCAAACTCATTCTCTGAATGGGTCTTTATATATACCAGTGGCATTACCCACTGAGAAGAGGAAGCAAACATGAGGGAATCTCAAAATCAGAAGAAAAGGGGGGGCGGGGAAGAAACCCCAACTGGGCAATTCAATAGAACCAACTGGAAGGTTCCTGCTCACTTGATCCAGAATACTGACCTAGGTTGTTTGGGGGAGCAGGAGGAGGAAGAGGAGGAGAAGCCTAAAAAGGCATGGTTAGTTGACTGTGGGTTGGTTAGTGTTAGGCAGGATGGAACAAAGTAATTAGAATAGTCCCAGGGCACAAAAAATGAAGTCTAATGGCAGAGGATTTTATGAAAAACCACTTCTCAGATTTCTTGCCTACATGAATCATCAAACAAGTTAAAACATCAAGCTACCTAATCCCATTCTACCTTTGTCAACTTTATCTTGATGTTTACTAATAGGGCTGATGAACAGGTCTTTGTTCCACTTTCTAGTTGTTTATATTAATCATGTCTTCTGAAATAGTCTCTGGATTAATAACAAAATAAGTGATCCAGAATAACTTTTCTTTTTTCTTCTGCAAAAAAAGGAGGAAATTGACACAAGATGGATTTACCAGTTGACCAAAATACTCCAGCTAAGATTAAAGCACTTTTTAAAAATAATTGCAGAACATTTTTTTTAAAAAAAAGCAAACAATCAGACCATGATAAGAAGCAAGGTAATAAAAGGCATCTGTTAGTCCATGAAAATAAGAACACCCAGTAAATATGCAATAACACTGAACCAAGTAGCTTTAAATTAGTGGAAGAGCAGTATCTGCTGTTTTTCCTGCTGTTGTTTTTGGTTTGTAAGTTAAAAATTGTCTGATTGCAAGCAAAGGGAAGTAATAATCTAGACCCGTTCTCCAATTTCTAAATTTCTGATGGCATGAAGTATGAGAAAGTTCATAATTTTGTATATTGTCTTTCTATTAAAGTATAGAAAGACTATATTTTACAGTCTTTCTAACCCAATTGCTAACTGTAATGGTATGTGGGAATGACCTTGAGAGACATGAGGGAGAATTGCTAAGTGGACAACTGGAATGTAAAAATATCTCAGTCCACAGAAAGGGGAAGGTATGGGAAACCTTTGAAAAGGCATCCTTCCTAGTTTTCCGGAGACTAAAAGGACAGAAGGGGAGAAATACTTTCAGACATGCAAGATTGACCTTTGTCATGGTCAGATCACTTTCTCCTTCGCCTGGACTTTCTGACCACCACTCAACACTGCAGGGAATGGAACCAATACGTTGGTTCCGTCCCAGGCGCCTGATGGACCCGGAGAGGTTCCAGATGGAGCTTGGGCCGTTTCCTGAGGGTCTGGCTCACGGCACGGCCGAGGAACTCGTTGCGGCCTGGGAACGGGCTGCGGCGGGGGCCTTAGACTGTGTCGTGTCTTTGCGGCCTCTGACCCGGCGCAGGTCTCAACCAGCTCCCTGGTTTTCCGAGGAGCTGAGGGGGATGAAACGCCGGAGAAGACGCCTAGAGAGTTCTTGGAGGTCCAGTCGTTCGGAGGCTGATCGGACACTAGTTAGGTCCTATACTAGGACCTACCTAGTGGCAATGAGGGAAGCGAGACGTTGCTACGTCTCCTCCCTCATTGCGTCGGCAGATAACCGCCCGGCCGCCCTGTTTCGGGTGACTCGCTCTCTCCTTCAACAGGGGGAGCGGGATGACCCGTTGCAGGGACGTGCCGAGGAGTTTAGTGGTTATCTATACGACAAAATCGTTCAGCTTCGGGACGGCTTGGACCAAAATTGGGTAGATCCAGGCGAGATGTCAGAGAGCCGTCTTGTTGAGACTGTTTGGGATGAGTTTGACCCTGTGGCTCCCGAGGATGTGGACAGGTTGCTGGGTAGGTTGAACGCCACCACATGTTTACTGGACCCGTGTCCCTCCTGGTTGGTGCTGGCCGCACAGGAGGTGACACGAGGCTGGCTCCAGGGGATTACGAATGCTTCTTTGTTGGAGGGGGTCTTTCCAGCCGCCTTGAAAGAGGCGGTGGTGAGGCCTCTCCTCAAGAAGCCTTCCCTGGACCCAGCTGTTTTAGGTAATTATCGTCTGGTCTCCAACCTTCGCTTCGCGGTGAAGGTTGTAGAGAGTGTGGTGGCATGTCAGCTACCCCAGTACCTGGAGGAAACCGTCTATCTAGACCCGTTCCAGTCCGGCTTTCAGCCCGGATACAGCACTGAGACGGCTTTGGTCGCGTTGGTTGATGATCTCTGGAGGGCCAGGGATAGGGGTTATTCCTCTGCCTTGGTCCTATTAGACCTCTCAGCAGCTTTTGATACCATCGACCATCGTATCCTGCTGCACCGGTTGGAGGGATTGGGGGTGGGAGGCACCGTTTATCGGTGGTTCTCCTCCTATCTCTCTGATCGGTTGCAGACGGTGTTGACGGGGGGGCAGAGGTCGGCCCCGAGACGCCTCATTGTGGGGTGCCTCAGGGGTCGATTCTCTTGCCCCTCTTGTTCAACATCTACATGAAGCCGCTGGGTGAGATCATCAGTGGTTTCGGTGTGAGGTACCAGCTGTACGCTGATGATACTCAGCTGTACTTTTCCACACCGGACCACCCCAATGAAGCTATCGAAGTGCTGTCCTGGTGTCTGGAAGCCGTACGGGTCTGGATGGGGAGAAACAGGCTCAAGCTCAATCCCTCCAAGACGGAGTGGCTGTGGATGCCGGCATCCCGGTACAGTCAGCTGCAGCCGCGGCTGACTGTTGGGGGCGAGTCATTGGCCCCAATGGAGAGGGTGCGCAACCTGGGCATCCTCCTGGATGGACAGCTGTCTTTTGAAGACCATTTGACGGCCATCTCCAGAAGAGCTTTTTACCAGGTTCGCCTGGTGCGCCAGTTGCGCCCCTTTCTAGACCGGGATGCCCTATGCACGGTCACTCATGCTCTCGTGACTTCTCATCTGGATTACTGCAATGCTCTCTACATGGGGCTCCCCTTGAGGAGCACCCGGAGACTCCAGGTAGTTCAGAATGCGGCTGCGCGGGTGATAGAGGGAGCCCCTCGCGGCTCCCACGTAACACCTCTCCTGCGCAGACTGCACTGGCTGCCTGTGGCCTTCCGGGTGCGCTTCAAGGTTTTGGTAATGATCTTCAAAGCGCTCCATGGCATAGGGCCGGGCTACTTACGGGACCGTCTGCTGCCACCGAATGCCTCTCACCGACCCCTGCGCTCTCACAGAGAGGGACTCCTCAGGGTGCCGTCGGCCAGGCAGTGCCGACTGGCGACACCCAGGGGAAGGGCCTTTTCTGTGGGGGCTCCCACCCTCTGGAACGAGCTTCCCCCAGGACTTTGACAACTTCCTGACCTTCGAACCTTCCGCCGCGAGCTTAAGACACATCTATTTATTTGCGCAGGACTGGACTAGAATTTTTAAATTTTTAAATATTTAAATTTTAAATCTGGTTTTAATGGGGTTTTTATTATTTATATCTCTATTTTAAATATTTGGCCTTTGTAATAAGTTTTTTAATTAATGTTTTATTCTGTACATAGATACGTTTTATATGGCTGTAAACCGCCCTGAGTCCCTAGGGAGATAGGGTGGTATAAAAGTGTGAACAAATAAATAAATAAAATAAATAAATAAATAAAATAAATAAAATAAATAAAATTACTGTGAAGATAATTTTACAATAAAAATAGAGCTAGTATTTCTGGTTGTGCTTCTTCTCTGAATTACCTCACTGAGTTAACACTAACTCATCCGAGTGTCATACCCCTTTGCTGTGTATTCAATCCTTTGTTAGCATCAATTTTTCTGATATTTGGCATAGCAGTAAGCTTGCTGAGAGAAGGGAACCAGTACTGGAATTTATCCCATCAATGTCATAGCTTTGTTTTCCAGCCTTGAAGGGGGAAATCTAATCCCATGACTCAGTGGTAACGAATTGTCATTTTAGTGGACCTATATAGAAATAATAGTTTAAGGGCTCTTTATCAAGCAGCATTCCTCAGACTGAAACTGTAGATTTTTTTAGATTATAATTTGCATTCATGTCTGCTGGAATGGCAAACTAAGAACAGGATAGTAGTTATAATCTAATTCCTCTGCTTGGGATAGACTGGATAAATGCCTGTGTTTAATTAAGAGTTATTAGAAATGGAATAATCTTGAAAGGCAGAATTCTGTTGTTGTTGTTTTACATTTCTAACTGGCATGCTTTATTGTCTCATTTGTCTGCGATTTCTAAATGCCAATGGACTGACACAAATAATTATTGCTTTAGTAAGACAAAACAACAAAAAAAACCAACAAACAATAGCAAAGTATGTTACTTTCAGCAAGGAAGCTCTGGGGGAAATAAAAATCACTGTTAATTTAGCAAATACTTCAGGGTGACAGTTTATGTGATGAAGAAACATAAGAGATAGGAGAATACTATAACCAGTGCAGTAAGTTGTAGAGAAATAGTACCAAAATCAAAATGCCCCAATTTCAGATGTGACATAGTGCTGATTTCCTGTCCATGTATCATTTCAAGAGAAAGAATATTGTATGTGTCTGTTTGCATGCAGAACTAAAGAAAACAACATTAGCCTCATAAAAGAACAAACATAGTAATCCACTGCAAAGAGTCTCTCCAAGCCATTCAGTTGCAATGAAGGTGGGGAAAGTTAGATGCACCATAGATACGCACTGGTGCAAGGGTCACCAACCTTTCGGACCTCAGGAACCACTAAATTCATAATTTTAAATCCCATGGACCACTAATATGATCTGCCACTGGCAGGGTGGGCGTGGCCAACTCAATGTCACTCACATAGAGGAGTGCCTTGTTAGCCTATATTCGCCCCTCCCCTCCCTACCTGGGCTCCTTAGGGCCCCAACAGGAAGCAGGAGTTGGAGCTAAGAGAAAGAGTTGGCAAAACAGCTCAGTTCAAATTGGTTCTGACCGAGAAGGAGGCTCAGTAGAAGCACCTCACTGAGGACTATGAGCATAGGCTTTCCAAGCAGAAGCAAGACCTGCAGGAGTGCAAAGCCAGGGCAAAGTCTGGAGGCTCAGTGGGCTGAGATGATCAGCCAATTCCAGGCCATGATGCTCCCACTGGAAGACCACAGCTCTTGGTCACCAGTGGAACTTCCCTTCCACCTTCGCCCAAAGCCCTGCACCAGGAGGCTGAAGCAGACCCCAAGTGGGAATTTCTGCCCTTCTCTGACCCAGACAAAAAGACCCCGAAGGGGGAGACTCTCAGCAACACAAACATTCAGTGCACATATCTGTCCCAGGGGCCGTAGTTTGAGGAGCCCTGATTTAGTGCAATATAAAAAATGCAAATAATTTTTCTGTGGACCACCAAAATTTTCTCGCGGACCACCAGTGGTCCAGGGACCACCAGTTGGTGATCGCTGACTGGTGTGTTCCATATGGTGATTATGTAAAATATGAAGGGGAACAACGTATCTTTCATTATAAAGCAATGGATAAGTAGGGTAGGTTAACCAACTGTCAAAAGTTCCTTGGGTGAATGCTCTCTTAGAATAACAAGATTACAAGGTTCATACAGTGCAGTAAAGCCTATCTTAATTTCCTTTAGTTATGTGTTATTCTGTTTTCCAGTTAACTGCCCAAAGCAGTGAACAATAAATAAGAGTTTACTGAAATATACACCATCATATGTATAAAAAAAAACCCCATTGATAAAAAAGGGAACAGCACATTTAAATAATATGGCCAACTTAGTAAAGTGTAAATGGAAAATGGAAAACTTCATTTAGTATTAAGTTCTTTTTTAAAACAATTATATTTTTATTGCAGCTTTTAACGATAAGATGAAAACTAATACAAACTAGCATAAAGTAAGAAAGACCAAAAAAAAAAGAAAGCAAAGAGAAAGCAAAAGACAAAGTTGAATAAAAATAGAAAACAAAAAAAAATCAAAGAAGTGGCTTCCAGTCTCCAAAGTAGTTATATGAACAATTATATTTTAACTTCACTCTCTAAAGTTACATCATGCTGCTTTTCTTTCTATAATCTATCCTGTCTAATCATCCAAGTCATGAATCATAAATTCATTTTCCAATTCTGCATTTATTTTTTCTTTAACTCAGGCTCAGCTCTTGGGGACAATATGGACAAGTAAATCCTTGTAATTTTCTTGGCAGGAATGAGGCGCATCCCCTTACTGATTTCCAAGTTTTTCCCAATTTCTCAGTGTGGCCTATCAACTTGGGGATTTCCTAGTGGTCTCCCATCTCAGCAGTAAGGAATGCTCAGTTTTCTCAGATCAACCAAGAATGGCTAGGGCAAAACACCACTGCAACAATAGCAAGAGAAGCATTAATATTATTATTTTTCATTGATATGCCATTTTCAATAAATAAAATATGTCCTAGAGGTTCACAATAACTTTAATTGTTGGATGAGTTAATTTTTTAAAAATAAAAATCCCCACAGATTCAAATAAAGCTGAAATCAGCTATTCAGAAACAGAGAATGTAATAAACTAATTAACAAATGAATAAAGATGGAAACAATCCAGGTAGCTCACACTGCAAGTGCTGTTCTTATTGCCATGCAAAGAGGCCTTTTTCAAACACAGCTTTGGGGAGGGGAGAGAATTTTCCTACAGGACTCAACAGTTGGCACCTGATGCTCTTGCCTTGGTGCTCCAGACAGAGGAAGTTGGTAGCAGCAAATAAGAGCAGGCATCCCACATATCTCCTTGGCTTGGATACTTTGTATTGCACTTCCATTTATCCTCTGAATCCTGATCCAAATCTATATTCCAATCAGCACTCCTGTCTCTAACAATTTCTACGATGTAAATGCACCTCCAAATGAGGTAGGTAGCTGCCTACTCTAATGGTTAATGCTCCAACCCAGATATCATCTGCCTGTTTGTGGAAGCAAGACTTTTGTTTGCTCTTGTAGACTTTCCTTCACCTATACCAGCACCACATATGTAAAAAAAAAAAAGCCACAAAGACCTCTTATGTTGTGAGTTGAAGTTACTTCTCCACTAATCCAACCCAGCTGTGGTTCCTGAGTCAGAAACACACAGGAAACCCCCCTTCCCTTTCTTTCTGCAACACATCCTTAGTTTTGCTGTGCTTCCAGGAGGACTTCATTCCCAGATGTTTCCCAAGTAAATTGGGAAACGTTGTAAGACAGGGAGATCGTTTTGTGCAGGGGGCTCAGGTGCAACTTTTATCCAATGCCCAGAGAGCCACTACAAGCAAACCTTGCAGATAACATTGAGGGACACCCAGAAACTTCCCCAATGTCTCTTCCCTACCCTGTGGATCTAATATAGCTTATGCGTGGATCAAAAACGTGCTCCTTGTTCTGTTTTAACATAGTTTCTCTCTACCAGACCATTTTTCGTATCATTTTTTTTTAAAAGCAGCCTTTTGGGGAATTAACCGAAGTAGATAGTAAAATTGCCACAAAGAACCACACATGATGTATCCCAGCAAGTGGACTTCATTGCCTGCATATAAGCTTACCCTTTAGCCTGTAGAGATTCTCAGTCATCCAGGCCATGGATGTCCCAAAGATGCTTTTTCTGGAGGCATCCAGACTTCCTCTTTTTTTTCTTCTTCAGAGAAATGTCTTCAAAGAAAACAAGAAGAAGAAGAAGGAAGTCCAGTTGCCTCCAGAAAAAGCATCTTTGGGACTTAACTCTTTAGCTTGCTTGCTTTCCTGCCCTTACATCCCGCGTTCACCAGGGCCGTCGTGGATGCTGGGAGCTGTCCAGGGACGAGCGGTTCTGAAGGTAAGCGTAGAGTTTGAGCACCTTGAGCACCGCAGGAAACTACAACTCCCGGCAAACAATTCCGAAAGGGAAAGGAGGGCAAAGGGGGAAAGATAGCGGATGGGAAGGTGAGGGCGTCCGAAATCCCGCCTGCTCCCTCTAGTGGGCGCAACAGAACTGGAAGGAGGGGACGTGTGTGTGGGGGGGAGACGACGGCGGACGGACGGACGGACGGAGCGGGCTGGGGAGGGGGGCGCACGGAGCGGGCGGCTTTGGCTCGGCTTGTCTGCAGCCGCACTCTGGCGTGAAGAGCTCCCCTGTTCCGTGCGCGCGCAGAGGCGGCTCCCTCGTCCGGGCTGTGCAGACAGCGCCGAGCGAAGCGCTGCACCTGATCGCGCTTCGCCGAGAAGGAGAAAGAGAGCGAGAGCGAGCGAGCTAGAGAGAGACGCCGGCTGGGTTGGGCTGGGCTGAGCTGAGCTGCGGAGAGACAAAAGAAGAGCCAGGCAGCCCCCTCGAGGTTCCCGCGGCTGCCATCGCTCCGGTTGCTCGCCGCACCCCTCGTTGGCGGACCACTTGCTGCTGCTGAGGAAGGAGCGGGGCGGCTGCAACTGAAGGAACCCCTCTCCTCCCCCCCCCCCCAAAAAACCAAAACACTCCCTTCGCTCCATGGCCGAGCAGCCCTGAGGCGTGCGGCGGCGGCGGCTGGAGCTGGAGCCCCAAAGAGAAGCGCGCGAGCCCCCGCAGCCGCCCCCGCGGGCGCTTTCTCTGGATCTTCCGCGGGATTCTCGCCTCGGCGGCCGGGCGGCGCACGATGCGCCCTGCTGCTCTCTTCTGATCGCCAGCCCCACCGCGATGATCTCTCCGGATCAGCAGCAGCAGCAGCAGCAACAGCAGCAGCCCAACCATGTCGTGGCCACCATTGAAAATTTGCCTCCCGAGGGCATCGGTGGCGGCGGCGGCGGCGGCGGCCGGAGCTGCATCTCCGCCCCGCCTTCCTCCAGTGTGCGCCAAAAGATCCGTAAAGTGTTTAACAGGTGAGGTGGCTTGGAGGGCTCCGCACGCATCCCGGCCACAATAGCCTTCTCCGCAAAGGTCGCCTTCCTTGGAAGGGGAACGAAAGCGGCAGAAGGGGCCATTCAGATCCAGCATCCTAATGGTGGTGGTGATGGTGGTGGTGGTGGTGGTGGTGGTGGTGTGTGTGTGTGTGTGTGTGTGTGTGTGTGTGTTATTAAAACGCTGGTTCAAGCGCCCTGCGGCTTCCCAATCCCTTCTGCACATCGGCTGGCTAGGTGGGTGGGGCGGAATCAGGCATTGTAAGAGAAGAGTACTCTGCACATGTTCGGAGTAGCCGGAGATCGGCCCTGGCCTGAATTGGAAACGGATCTCAACGCTATAAATCCTAGCCCAGTCTCGAATGCAAGTCCTTGTACAAAAAGCCCGCTGGGCACCAATGCATCCAGCGGAGTTCCCACTGAAGAAGAAGAAGTCTCAGGCTGGGTGCTTTTGTTTAAGAGTTTCTGTGGGCAGGGGTGGCGTGACAGAAAGGGTCATCCATTTTCTTCAGCACACTGGCTTTGATTAAATAGCATCTGTCATGATGGAGGGTTAGCTTGTTTAAGGAGATTCTTCTGAAAAGGCTAGTTGGTGCTTGGGGCTAGCTGATGCTTGGGAAAGGGGCAAAATGGAAGCCTGGTTTTTTGGAAGCAGCACTAAAATATTGATCACAGCCCACAGATGCATCCTCACCAGAAGAAAAGGTGGGATGGCAGCAAAATCAATGTCCTGCCCTTTCCTTTTTTTCAATCCTTCAACTCAGCTTAACAGGATGGAAGAGCCCAAACGTTTTTTACACTGTGGTAGATGGAAGCTTCTCTTCCTGTTTGTGTGTGTGTGCATCTGGCAAAGTGCAAGGGAAACTTGATCCAGATATCCTGGAGCAGGGCAGGAATGCCGAACTGGAAAGGCTAACTCTTGTGGAGTTCCTTTCCTTCCATAGGGATGAAGGCAAAGCTTCTCTATTTATGACCAAAGTGCCTTCTTTTGATCCTGGCTGTGAGAAAAGATCATGTTTGCTTGGAGAAGTATAGCATGTGTGAGCTGCTCAGGAATCTTGTTAAATCTCTAAGAAAAAGATCTTTTTAAGCATCTGTTTGTACACTACCAGGAATCTTTCTCTCAGCTTTATTCTGTGGATCTGGAATAATATAGCTTCATTTCCTTCATTTTCCTGTGAAAATCCTTAGCAGTGAGAAATGATTGTGTGGTGCCATTTCAAGTCTCAGTGGGAAAATCTCCAAGGAACTTATGCCCGGTTTGGATTACTTGAGAGAGGAATATGAAGAGGGAAGGATTTGAAAACCCATCCAAGTTGATTAGTTTTATTTCAATGGTATGCGTTGTGGTTATTTTTAGTATTCCAAACAAATGAAGCTTTTTGCTTCCTGACACTTTCATGGGACTCACATTAGTTCAAGTCTGCCTGTTCTTGATAAAGGAAAATTCTCATTGTCAAATTGATCTGAATTTATAACATATGAAGAGATAGAACCTGTTGGTGAGGGAAAGCTAAAATTGCCTTGGCAGATAGCCAATAATAAATAAGGAGAAAATATGGGAAAGGAATTGCACAAATTTATAAAAGAACCTCTGTTTCAAGATCAATTGAGTTTAAAATTGTAATCTCTTTCAAATGGTAACTCCTCAGTTTATTTGTTCTATGTCTGATGGATAAAATGAATAGATTATCTTGAATAATCTCCTTAATGGTATCTTCTTGTAAGACACACAGACTTTCTTGGGAATTCCTTGATGCTAGATTGAGATAGGCAACCTTTTGATGGCCATGAGTGGCACCTAACATTTTGGGGGGCTGGGCTGAGGGAGCTGTAGTGGATGGGACCAATATCACATATGAAGGAGGTGGAAACATTTGGGAGAAGCATTGAGTGATTTATTCATTACTTAACCATTAAGGTGTACAGTTTAGCTTTATTATAATTTCCATATTAAAATGGGAGAAAACTGTTTTAGGTAGCCATTGTTCCATGAAAAGTGAACATATGGGCCTTGTCTCCCCATTTTGATGGGAAAGTGAATACCTTCTTTTGTCTCAGAAATGGGCAACTTGTGATCCTGCACTGTTGTTGGACTCTGATTCTCTAGGTCCCAGTTTGTAAGGGCTGAAGCTGATGAATTGGGAGTCATTGATTGTCAGACCAGACAGGATTTTTATGTGAACATAGAGCACATGTTTATGACTTTAAGGCTGGGAATAAAGATTGGCCCATAGTCTTTTGATTCAAAACAATGGGAGAAAAGCACCAGATTTTAAAATTTGAGTCTGCCAATATATACTACCCTGGAATAGGCAGATCTGCTATATCAGTGCCACCCCCCACGCAACCTTTTGGGCACCAGGGACCAGTTCTGTGGAGAGAGGTTTTTCTGTGGACTGGAGGAGGCATCGTTTCATGTGCGTCCTACATCCCGTGGATGGGGCTTCACTTGTTTGCATGGTCTGGTTTCTGTCATGCTGCGGATGGGTGCTGGTCCATGGTTGGGGACCTCTATGCTACATGTATAAGACTGCTATGAAACAGCATATTTAATCATGTTGAATCTGTGAACATTCTGCTGTTTATGAATGTAGGATTCTATTTCTGCAGCATTTATATTTAGTGTCATGCTAGGAGATGCCAGCCATAATCAATAAGGCCAGTTATCTGGGATGGTGCAGTTGTAGTCCATTCCTTTGGAGGACTATCAGGATTCAATTCCACAAATGCTGACTAGGTTTGAAAAACCTGTTAGGCCAACCTGAAATAGGTTTGGGTTGGGGGTTGAGAGTGTGGTTGTTGCCTTGATCAAGTCATTGCCTTAGCTTGTTGAATGAACGATGTCATCAAGCGTTTGGACACAGCATGCTTTGTGTCCAGAGAATTATGTTTGTTTACCTGGTTTTTAATTCAATGTGCAGGGCAAACCAGCCACATAGTAGCAGTACTGTTTTCATATCTAAAGAGAAGTCTTCTTGTACATACTGCATTCCAAGGTTAGAGAGCCTCTGACTTTTACTAATAAGAAGAGATCTTTATGAACATCAGTTTTTGTATTTTCTGCAAAGAAAATGCTGAGCTGAACTCTACATAGAAAATAATTCATTCTGACTTAAAAGGCATGCTGCTTAACTTTGTGTGAATGGGGATATTCTGATCCAAGCCATCTATCATAACCAAACCGTAGTTTTGGCTGTTGGACATATGGCTAGCTTATAGATTACTTTCTGTTCCTCGCATGGGCTGATCCATTATATTAGCAGTCATTTCACTCTCATGATAACCAGCCATAAGCTTAGTATTAACCACTGCTCATCTCCAGAGCAAAATTAGAACTCAAACTCTGAAATATACCTTCTATTCCAATGAGGTACTGCCAGAGATAACTGTAAGTTGCATTATTTAGATGTCATGGCTAACAACAGTTATGGTAAATAAGAATGGAAGAGAAGAGGGTAGGAGTATTATATGAATAGGTACATGCTGCCATTTAGGATGTCTTGGACTGCAATACTCAAGCCAGCCTACTACAGTTAGAGAGTTAGAGAGCGAACGATGGAAAATGTAAATAATAGGTGTCATGAAGATGTTCTCTCTACCTTTTTAGCTTTTTAACTTTTAATACCGTTAGCCTATCTTTTAATTCTGTCTTTTAACTTTGCTCTCATGTATGCTTTTATATTTTGTGCCATGTTTGAACTGCCCAAAGTCATTTAGGTGAGATGGGTACTATAGAAATGTGATGAATACATTTAAAAATATTCAGCAGGCACCAAGTTACCTACCTTAATATTGAGGAATGCCCACAAATGCAACGTTTTTCAATGATGTAGAAATAATAACTCTTAAGAGTTTTTTTTAAAGTTGATATTTCAAATCTTATCATTCAGTGAACAAAGTGTGGAGTCTTAATTAGAATAGAATTGTTAGAATAGAATAGAATTCTTTATTGGCCAAGTGTGATTGGACTCACAAGGAATTTGTCTTTGGTGCATATGCTCTAAGTGTACATAAAAGACAAGATACACTCATCAAGAATCACAAGGAATAACACCCAATGACAGTCATACAGTACAATAAGCAATCAATCATACTAGGAAACAATTCATATCAATTAAGCCTCTCTCCTAGTTTAAAAATGACTGAATAAGGGAGCGCAATTTAATTTCCCAAGCATTTCTTCAAATTTCTGTTGATGTTATATAGTCATTTGTGCTATCTTCTTTTGATGAAGTTTTAGTAAAGGTAAAGGTTCTCCTCACACGTATGTGCTAGTTGTTCCCAACTCTAGGGGGTGGTGCTCATCTCTGTTTCAAAACTGAAGAGCCAGCACTGTCCGAAGACACCTCCGTGGTCATGTGGCCAGCATGACTAAACTTCAACAGCGTATGGAACACTGTTACCTTCCCACTAAAGGTGGTCCCTATTTTTCTACTTGCATTTTTTATGTGCTTTCAAACTGCTAGGTTGGCAGAAGCTGGGACAAGTAACCCCGTTATGCGGCACTAGGGATTCGAACCACTGAACTGCCAACCTTTTGATCGACAAGCTCAGAGTCTTAGCCACTGAGCCACTTTATCATTTGGGAAGATATTAAAAAATTGTGTATACTTATGTATGTGTATGTATACTGTATATTTATGTGTGTATATGTATGTGTGTGTGTATGTATATGTAAATATGTATAAGTATGTATGTATATATGTATGTATGTATGCATACACACACACACACACACACAAAAGCTGGATCCCCATGCTTCGCTACAAAACTATGTGACCAGGCTTGATAAATTGACACTTAAAGCTTGAATCCTCCCCATCATATCCCCTTCTCTCCCTCAGCCTTGCCCCACAGAAACGTCTCCTATCCTCTCCCCTTCTCTCCCTCAGGCTTTCTAGCCCCTTCTCTCCATGAGGCTTGCCCCACAGAAGCCTGTCCAATGCTATTCCATTCTCTCCAGAGTTATTTTCAAGTTGGAAGGGGGAGTAGAACATCTAACTAATTAGCATCAGAGCGTGTTATAATAATATAGGAAATACTAATGCTCTGATGGTCATTTCGAAAAATCCTTTCTTAGTGAGCACCTAAAAGCCAAGAGGAACATACTTGGCAAATTTCAAGTTTGAGGACTTTACGGTTCTGGAGATTTTGTGATTAAGATGTGAGTGGTTTTTGCTTTTATATATATAGATATATCAGAGAGAGAGAGGGAGGGAGAGGAAGGGAGAGAGAGAGAGAGAGAGAGAGAGAGAGAGTGCAACTGGTCATAGATATAGACTGCTAGAGACTAATATAATCTTACCTGAACTAATGCAGACATTATTGATTGAATATACATCCGTCTGAAAATTTTATTCAAGGTTCTGGCTCCAGAGGGCTTTAGATGGAATTAATATATTCATTCTTTCTTGCCCTTGCTTCACATTCCACCCTAGCATTCTTTCTTGTGCCTGGAATAAATTTCCTTTTTATTGCTTAACAGTTATAGTAATTGATAGCTCCTTGAACTAAAATAAATGCCAACCTAGCCTTTTTACTGGACTGAATGAGCCTGGCACAACTTACTGGTTGTAAGTTGTGACAGCTGTAAAGTGGGTGATCACGTTTGTTGTGACCTACAGTATAAAGGCCTACATGGCATTGTGCCAGGCTACCTATGAAGCCTTCTTGATCCCATTACACCAGTCTGTCCCACCCAGTCAGGCAGGGAGGGTATATTGCATAGCCTGTCAACTAAAAAATTCCAACTGGTGGGAACTAGAAAGACGAAAAACAGCCTTCTCTGCCATTGCTCTGCCCGAAGGAATTTTCTTCATGGGAGCACACAGCTGTGGGGCTGGTTAGACCTCCAAAAATTCTCACTTCAACTTTTAAGTAATTGTAATCTCTTTCTTCTTGCCTTAGAATTTTTAACTTTTAGGCCTATTGTTTTATATTTTAACATGTTATTGTACACTGCCCACAGTCCCTCTTGAGGGAGATGGGTGGTACAGAAATGAGAAAAAATAAACAAATCTGATGACATCATGGATAGCTCTCACATTATCCTATGAAGGGATAGATCTCAAAAGAAATGATGAGGATAGAGAGGGATCCCTCCCTATTGAATACTGTCTAGATGTTGAAGGTTGAAATAGTATATGGAGGATACAATGGAGGAGAGCATGACCAATCTGAGTAGCAGACAGGAAAACTGCACACTGTAAAATTTTGTACCAGATTCCATTTGTAATATTTCTATGTGCCGTCTCCTAGTTACTAAGACCAAAGAGCATTCTCAAACTGGTGGCCTCCAGATGTGTTGGGTTATGGGAGATGAAGTCTTACACATCTGGAAGGCATTAGAGTGAGGCAGATTTGAGTCTGGCAATACTATTAGAAGGGGTCAGTTAGCAGTCTAATAACTGGATTAGAAACTTTAAGTGTCAGTTTACTCGGCTTTCCTACAAGTAACAGGGTGAAAGCGGATCATAGAAATTAATTGAGATAAGTAATATCCCAAATTCTGCAGCAAGCGCACTTTTTTCAAAATTAAAAATGGTTTTGAATTCTTTGTTCTAAAAATGATACAGTATATGGTTAAGACACCAGGCTAGAAAGCAGGAGACCATGAGTTCAATTCCCTCCTTAGCTGTGAAAGCTGCTGGATAACTTTGGGCCAGTCACTTTGTCTCAACCCAACTGATTTCACAGAGTTGTTGTTGTGGAGAAAATAGGAGGAGGGAGGTGTTGGATATGTTTGTGGCTTTGAGTCATTTATAAAAATAATAAAGGTGGAATAATAAATAAATAAATAAAATCATAGATTACCTCTAAAACTAGACACAAGAACAGTTTTTTCCCGAACGCCATCACTGTGCTAAGCAAACAATTCCCTCAACATTGTCAAACTAGTTACTAAATCTTCACTACTATTAATCTTCTCATCGTTCACCAATCACTGTATGACTGTGTGACTTTATGACTATACAGTCATAAATGGAAGGAGATTGGTGAACTTTGTTGCTTGCATCCTTACAATTGATATTGATTGTTTCCTGATTGCTTATTTGTACCCTATGACTATCATTAAGTGTTGTACCTTAGAATTCCTGATGATCTTTTCTTTTATGAGACCGTATGCACCAAGACAAATTCCTTGTGTGTCCAATCACACTTGGCCAATAAAAAATTCTATTCTATTCTGTTCTATTCTATTCTATTCATAGAGTGCTGAAGAGTCATTCAGCAGAATATGTCTGATGTTATTCAACCTCCCAAACCTTGTTTTGTTCTCCAAGTTTCAGCACTTTATAAAATACATACTGTTCCTCAACAAATTCATACACATTAGAAATATTATATATTTCTAATATCAAATTTTGGATTTGCCAGAATCTTGATTGCAATATCAGTGTGTTCCTGGATGCTCTCAATTCTTAATAATCAGCTTTCAAATATATGACGATTCTAGAAGCAAGAATAGAAAGAATAGTATTTAGCCCTGCTAATTAAAGTTAACTTTTTCTATACTCATTGATCACCTAAATCTAGTTTATACCTTCCACCTCAACTTTACTAAGCAAAACTTTACAGCAGGGGTCTCCAAACTTAGTAACTTTAAGGCTTCTGGACTTCAACTTCCAGAATTCCTCAGCCAGCCAACTTTAACATGCTGGCTAGGAAATTCTGGGAGTTGAATTCCATAAAGTTTTAAAGTTGCCAAGTTTGAAGACTCCTGCCTTAGAGCTTGTGAGGAGGCTTCCAGAGAAATCCAGTTTCATCTCTAAAATCCTGAGTGTTTAAAACTCTGGAGAATACTTTGGCTGAATATTTGGCGGGGGGGGGGGGGGATAGATTGCAGATACTGTTTCTTGACATCTAAATTTATCCCTGTGCTTTCTTGTTTAAAACCATCATTTAAAATCTTAATTAAAATAAGGTTACTTTAAACTGAAGGCTTTTCTTCAATGCCCTGAACTCTATGCTAATTTTCTATACCTACATGGTACATGCATACATATACACACCCACATCCATCCAAATCTTCCAAGACTTCTGAAATGCTGGTGAGGTCAAGGATTCATGAATCAGAGGATTAGGTATTCCAGAATATAGTTTTATTCCAGAAAATAAAACTTAGTGATCATTTATACCATAAAGTTGTAAATATTTTAAAAAGTCTTAAATTAGCTGGGTTCCAGGGGTGGGCTGCTACGGGTTCGCCGGGGTTTGAGAGAACCCGTCACTAACGTTATGGCTGGTTCAGAGAATCTCCAAATCCCACCCCTGGCTGGCCCCACCCTCTCCGCCCCACCCCGCCCTCCCAGGAGTCTCCACGCAGCTCGTTTTGGATGCAAGGTAAGTGCAGGGCCCATGCGGAGGCTCGGGCAGGGTGAAAAATGGGCCTCCCAGAGCCTTCGGAGAGCCTCCAGAGCCCAGGGGAGGCAATTTTCATCCTCCCAGAGGCTTGAGGAAAGCCTCCAAAGCCTAGGGAAGGCGAAAACGCCCCCCCCTCACTCCCGTCGTGGTGCAGGAGTCTGACTAGGCCACGCCCACATTGCCATGCCCACTCAGCAACTGGGCAGAGAACTCATTGCTGAAATTTTTGAAGCCCACCCCTGGCTGGGTTCCACTAACTCTCTTCCACTGAATTTGTTTGGAGAAACCATGGGAACAAGACAGCCTTACCGACTATGATCACTCACTTTGAATTATTATTACAATTAAAATAAGAATTTTTAAAAATATATTCTTTCTCAACTCACAGTATCAGGCTCAGGTGACCAGTCAGTTGATCAATTCCTGTTACAACCAATGGAACAATGTCCTGTTGATCTGAAAAAGTTCACCCTGCACCTGTGAGAAAAATGCCAGGAAGGAAAAAAAAATGAATTAAAATGAGAATTTTTAAGCAAATTATGGATGCTTCACAACATTGTTTCTCATGGTAGTTGCTGGTTCTTCACCTATTAGTTGCCACAGCAGTCTTACCAATACTAAGTATTTCTATCTAAGTCAGAAACTATGGCTAGAGTTATATGGAACTACTGAAATTATAGAGAAATTTCTTTTAATTCCGACTAAATTCTACAAAGCCAACTGAAGTTTTTTTTTTTTATTTGCATTTATATCCCGCCCTTCTCCGAAGACTCAAGGCGGCTTACACTATGTCAAGCAATAGTCTTCATCCATTTGTATATTATATACAAAGTCAACTTATTGCCCCCAACAATCTGGGTCCTCATTTTACCTACCTTATGAAGGATGGAAGGCTGAGTCAACCTTGGGCCTGGTGGGACTTGAACCTGCAGTAATTGCAAGCAGCTGCTGTTAATAACAGACTGTCTTACCAGTCTGAGCCACCAGAGGCCCTGTGATTTGATTTCTTGGAGTGACTCTCCATTGAAATCACATTAGGATCCCAATATGGCCAAACATGGATATTTATGGTCCTTGCCAGAAATACGATTCCAGATTGCCAGACCTGTTATTTAAAAACATGTAAACAGAGTATTTTGGGGGAAAAAATTCTAACTACAACGCATTTAGTGTTTTTCAAAAAGGAACAGAATTTGTAACAATGTGGTATCCCAGTCAGCAAACTCAACCAGTTAGTAAGGCAAGCAGCCATCTGCATGGCATTTCTTCTGTTAATTAAAAGAAACTTGAAGATCAGATGGGTTTGCTTTTGGAAGTCTTACACAACGAATGCTCCTAACCTTGAACACTTGAGCTTTCTTGTGCAAAATAAAAGAATGATCTTCTGATGCGATTTTGTGCAAAGAGGGAACAAAGAGCTCTTTAATTTCATCTCCCATTAGGGCACTGGGAAAAGTATGAATTTGAAGCCTCTTTTATATCGCGTTGCTTCCCCTTCTCTTTTGACAGCATCAAAAGCTATGTTTGAACTTTGATTGTTCTGTGCAAAATTAATAAGGTTCAGGAGTGAATAAATGATCGCACACCATGGTTTGAGCTTTGGACTCCAGGCAGAGTAAGAACTTTTTCAACAGATGAAAAAGTGGTGGCAACTAAATATGTAAATATAGGGATGAACATATTTTGGGCTCTAACTAGAGTCAGGTACAAAATACATAGGAAACTGAATATAGAACTGAAGAAAATGGGCTTGTGAGACTATGTTTAGCCCAGTTTTCAGTCGTAGAATTGAAAGTCACCCACACAGCCTTCCATTTATAACTCTCGTGACACTTCCCCCATTCCTAATGTGAGCAACCTTTCTTAATTTAGAAAATGGAGAGGCATTTGGTTTAGTTTGGTTTGGTAGGTAAGGTTGACTTCATTGTTGTTTGCTTGCTTGTTTGTTTATTTATTCAAATTTGCAACCTCTTTTGCAGCGATCATAAAACAAACACTGCAGTCATAAAGCAATGTTATGGTCATTAAGTAAACCATGGTAAATCATGGTCATTTGACCACTGGCTGCTGCAACTGGCCATAAATGTGGGTTGGTTGCTAAGTGTCCATAATGCATGACTGTAGGGTGTTTATGTGGCTGTCAGAACTTTAGAACTAGGTAGTAACTATATTTGGCGGGGGGGGGGGGAGGGCATATCTTTTGTAAGACCTTATATCTGCACACAAGCAATTTGTGTCTAGCTAAGACAGAGTTGAATGTGCTCAGAACCTCTTCTACCATGCCATCTGAAAACTCAGTAGTTGTATGATCATGTGAAAAATAGAGCCCTAAAATAGATATACTATTATTTTTAAGAAATGGCTGCACCGGGTTAGTCACAGCTAGTTGGCCACAGTGAGATGGCCATGGTAAGTTGGCTATGGTGAGATATCCTAGACCAGGGGTGTCAAACTCTCATCATCAAGTTGTCGTCATATGATGTATCGTGACTTTTCCCCCTTCGCTAAAATGGGTGTGGGGGTGGCCAGAGCGTGACACATCTGGCCCACAAGACACGAGTTTGACACTCCTTTTCTAGACCCACTGCAGCAGACACTGCTGTGGGTAAAAGATTATTGAAGGAATGAGTTGAAGGAGAATTCACACAGTGATATAGCTCTGTCTGCATATACCTAGCTTGCACATACATAGCTGGGCCTTATCAGAGCAGTCTGACAATTTTATTGATCAGCAGGAAAGGGCACACAAACTCATTTATTCTTTTAGGAAGTCATGGCACTACAAAGCTTGAGAAGTCCAGTGCTGTCTCCTTTCTATCTATCTGATTGCTATAGCTCAAGGAAAGGTTTATTTCCTCAGTTAAAACTGTTTCTTTTTTAAATCCTACTGGAGTCATCCATTTGGAGTGAGGTTTATGCTTGCAGTTTGAAATGGACATTTTCTCTTTCTGAGGAAATTGTCTTAAGATGCCAGAAGTTATAGTCTCAGGAATCTGGAGTGGACCAGTTTGAGAAATTGTTCTATTCCTTTCCTTTATTTCTTCAAATATTGCTCTTCCTCTTCTGGTTGTATACCTCATAGTAGTCATATTTGAAAGTTTCACCAGAGCAGAGCTGAAGAATCTGTGCTCCTCCAGATGTCACTAAATCAGAACCTCTAGTGATCCCAATCAGCGCTGACAGTGATCTAAGATGCTGGGAGTTATAGTTCAGTCATATCCTAAAGGGCCGAAGGTGCTTCATATCTTAAGGACCAAAGGCTCTTCCTTCCTAGAGGGTAGTGATGAGAGAGCAATAAAGCATCCACTTTATCATTGCCCATTGGTCCATATCAGATGAGATGTATCAGGATATTAATTCATTATATAGGTAAAGATAAAGGTTCCCCTCACACATATATGCTAGTCGTTCCCGACTCTAGGGGGTGGTACTCATCTCCATTTCAAAGCCGAAGAGCCAGCGCTGTCTGAAGATGTCTCCATGGTCATGTGGTCGGCATGACTAAACGCCAAAGGCGCACAGAATGCTTTTACCTTCCCACCAAAGGTGGTCCCTATTTTTCTACTTGCATTTTTTATGTGCTTTCGAACTGCTAGGTTGGCAGAAACTGGGACAAGTAACGGGAGCTGACTCCATTACGTGGCACTAGGGATTCAAACCGCTGAATTGCCGACCTTTCAATTGATAAGCTCAGTGTCTTAGCCTCTGAGCCACTGCGTCCCTTAATTCATTATATACGCAATGCTAATTAAATTGTGGCATTTTAAAAGAAGCTGCAAACCAGCAGTTTGTAAAAACTGGGACAGTGCGAAGCAAAGGGAAAGCCACAGGTGAGGAAAACATAGTTTGGAAATAACCTTAGTCTCTTACATGGCAGAAGGGAAGAAATAACTATCCAGCATTAATGACAGTGATAGAAGTTGTAAAGTAAACACTCCCTGCCATCTTTTCTGCATTGAAAATAGGACTGCACTCTTTTTGCAAACTCTTTGAAGAGAGGTGACGATGATTGTCATGTAAATACAGTGTTTATTTCTACAAAGCAATTTCCTTCTCTATTCTCCCCACCCTACCCCCCCAATTGTAATCACATCTGAACTCCTGTGAACAACAGTTAGCCAGGATTGTTCATTGGATCTTTCTTTGTTCAATGTAGCCTGATGATAATATCAGGAGACACTGTACATTTTCACATTTTCTGAAGGTATTTAATTGGATGCTTCAGGACACAGGAATTTGGGCTGAAGGAAGCAACAGTTTTTCATTGGATGATGCCTGATGTTTCCAAAAGCCCCAGTCAAAATGATTAATGATAGAAGTTGTTGTCTAGTAATAGAACAGAATAGAATAGAATTTTTTATTGGCCAAGTGTGACTGGACACACAAGGAATTTGTCTTTGGTGCAGATGGTCTCAGTGTACATAAAAGAAAAGATACATTCATCAAGAATCATAAGGTACAACACTTAATGATAGTCATAGGGTACAAATAAGCAATCAGGAAACAATCAATATCAATATAAATCATAAGAATACAAGCAACAAAGTTACAGTGATACAGTCATAAGTGGAAGGAGATGGGTGATGGGAACGATGAGAAGATTATAGTAATGCAAATTTAGTAAATAGTTTGACAGTGTTGAGGGAATTATTTGTTTAGCAGAATGATGGCATTCGGGAAAAAACTGTTCTTGTGTCTAGTTATGTAATATGTACAAGGTCCCAGATTATCAGTTTTGGGATTAGCTGAAACTTCAATCTAATCAAGGATTTTTCTTCATTTTTTTCCCTCTGAAAAGAAATGCCCTCCCAGCATGGAAAACCATATAAGTCAGGAGAGATTTCCTTTGTTGCAGATCGACCTGGAAGCAAAAAAAAAAAAAAAGGCGGCGGGGGGGGGGAGGTGCTAAATTCTCTTGAGTTTTGAAAAATATGGGACAATATCCTTAAGTCATTTATGCAATTAAAACTGGTGGTTACAGGTTGTTGTTTTTTTTAAAGTCCTTCTGTGCCATTGCTTCCTGAAAAAAGGAAGGGAGGAAAAAAAAGTCTCACGAGGCAGTGCCTGCACATTTAAATCACAAAGGTTGCTAGCGGGCTTCCAGAGAAGTCATTGTGGGATTGTGTGGCCCAGCTTTTATCACAATTCAATATGGAACATTGCTGAAATGGGAGTGGAGGGGAATCTTTTTTCTCCCCATATGTGCTAGAGATGAAGTGAGATGATTTCCTAAAGTGGGGGTTGGCGGGGAAGCAAAAGAACAATACGTAAATGGTGTTAATGGGACTTTGAAGTGGAAGGATATTATCATCAGAGGCATCTTCAGTTTCTGATCTTTTTGTCAACATGATGAAAACAGCATTGTGCCACTGCAATGCAAGCAGATGTACAAAAGGAGCAGAGTTCCACCATGATGGATAGGCTCCGCTTTCATTATCCTCCCCTCCCTTCCACCCCCCACTTGACCTCTCTTGCAGATACTTCTGACTGTCAGAGTCATGCGCAGCACTTAAACGTTCTTCGGCTCCGGGTATGATGCAGTGAAGTTCTCTCTAGCCTGTATTTTATTTTACCGTTCGTTCACATCTAACTCCGTATATTTGGAAATAAAGAGACGCATACACACCATTCAGTATCGAAATAGTGATCGAGCGCCAATAAAACACCGCATCCTAAACTCACCTAACGATTCGTGTGCGGAGATCTGGGGAAGGACGGGGCTCTCTTGCAACGTGGCCTTTGGTGGGACAACTCCCATGAAGGTGTGCTGCTTAGCGTGTGATATTCCGAAGGGCTGTGCTTTTTGGGGGGTACCTGTGACAGATGGAGGAATTTTTCTTCTCCTTACCCGGATTCAGCTTTGGGAAAGGGGTTAGTTAGTAGTGCCTCTTGAACCGGGGAGGCTTCGACAGAGCAGGCACATAAATGACTTCATAGAGAACTCTGGAGAATGGACAGAGCAGCTTTAATGTGCTAATGAAGGGAAGACCAGATGCCAGAAGTGATCAGAGGAGCTCTTTGTGAATCTGTCTCTTTGAGATGGCTGAAGCCTCTGTCCTTATCACTGCTGCTGCTGCTGCTGCTCACAGGCCGGGGAGAGACACTGAGGCTCTTAGTGAGGTGTTCCTCGCCTTAGCTCAGCAAAGAACCCTATAAATCAACACCCGAATGCTGATGAGGGTAACTCATCAAGATAGAGCAAAGGAGGAAAGGCAGTTTAGATCCAGGGTCTGTGGTGTAGAACTTTTCTGCAGGCATCTGGGTGGGGCAGATGTCAGGGAGATGGATGTTGACGGCTGTCTTGAATTCCAAGGTTTCTGATTATATATCCCACCATCCTCATTGACTGTTGCCTTGCTGATTGGCGTTTGTGGATGTTGTAGTTCAAAACTGCTGGAGAGCACTAGATGAACACAGGAAAAAGGGAGATAGGCATGGAGATGACAATTGATGGGTTTTACAGTTCGGTACTAAGTCCATCCAAAACAGAAGATGAAAGACATTGTTTGAAGTGAAGGAGAAGATTGAGATTTTATAATTCACGAGATCTGACTGAAATGGACAAATTATTCCATACAAATGAAGGCAAATATATGTGTCCCAGGATAATATTGCAGGACCCAATCTGGATTGGTCACTGGGACCAGAGGTTTTGTCTTTTGGCTACAGAGAAGTTCCCTGAAGATGGACTCCAGCATGAGTCTGAAAGCTCGGAAGACAAAACCTCTGGTCCCGATGACTACCCCAGATTGGATCCTCCAAAATTATTCCTTAATCCCAATGTTTGAGAACCTCTTGAAAAATTGCATTGGAAGGAAGACTCCGCCTTTTTGAGCAGTAATGTTCCACTCTTCCGTAGGAGATATAGTTGGTCCCCTCTGGAAACTATTGAGTAAGACTTCTAGATCAAGTCTGCTTTTCATATTGTCAGGGTGATGGACTAGCTTTTCCTCTGCACATTTCCCTTACTTTTCTTTAATCAGACTTCAGATTTCTTTTAATTTGATGGTGAAAATGTGAAGTCTTATAATATGTTGAACTATGGCTCAGATTATGCTTGATAAACCATGATGATATTTCAAAATGATGTAGGTGATAATGAGTTAAATCTATCTCGCTTTGCTTATTTTATTTTACTGGGTTGGCCTAATATGAACACATCTTAGTCAGAACACTTTAAAATGCTTTTGTGTGTGTGTGTGCAGTAGTCACTAATCAGATGGCATTTTCCATTTGTTAACCGTTGGGTAGATAACTTGTAATTAGAATCAGAATCAGAATAGAGCTGGAAGAGATTTGGAAGTTTTCCAGGAGTGAAATTCACTTACCTTCCCTACCGGTTCACAAATGTGCACATGCTGTGCGTGCACTTGCTTTGCTCGCTTGTGCCATCATCCGCGCATGCAGAAAGCCTTCTGTGCATGCGCAGAGGTTGAAATCATTGCAAAAAAGGGATGTCATGACGTCCCTGTGGTTGGGCAGAGCCTCTTGCAGCTACCGGTTTGCCTGAGCCAGATAGAACCGGCTGAATTTCACCCCCGAAGTCTTCTAGTCCACCCCACTTCTCAAGCAGAGTACCCTATACCATTTCAGACAATTGACTGTCCAGTCTCTTCTTAAAAACTTCCAGTGATGAAGCATCCATGTCTGAAGACAAGCTCTTCCACTGGTTAATTGTCCTTATTGTTAGGAACTATGATGGAACTAAATCAAGCGATTAGATCCCAGAAAAGTAATAAAACACCAGGCTCCAATGGTTTTCCATCAGAATTCTATAAGACAATAGAAGAACAAATAGGACCAATAATGGTTGATTTATTTAATGAGGTATTAACATCAGCTAAAATGCCGGATACGTGGAGGGAAACACTAATTACGCTAATCCCGAAGGGGGATACTGATCCTAGACTGATACAAAATTATAGACCAATCAGTCTGTTAAATGCAGATTATAAAATATTCGCTACTATTATCGCCAACAGACTAAAGAAAATTTTGAACAATTATATACACTCAGACCAAAATGGATTCCTCCCAGACAGACAAATTAGAAATAACTTAACATTAATAACATAATGGATAGTTTAGAATACTACAAAGCTCACACGGAGAAACAAGTAGCCCTTGTTTTCTTGGACGCCCAAAAAGCATTTGACAATCTCAGTTGGCAATTTATGATTCAACAAGTGTATGATATGAATTTTGGCACCAAATTTGAGAATATCATAACAGCAATATATTTGATACAAAAAGCAAAAATTATAATCAATGGAGAAAATACCCAAACTTTAAATATAGAGAAAGGAGTTCGACAAGGCTGCCTGCTATCTCCTCTGCTCTTTATACTTTCATTAGAGGTATTATTAGAACAAATTAGACAAAATCCAGAAATAAAAAAAGGAAGTTTCTCCTTAATTCCAGGTTGCTTCTCTCCTTGATTAGTTTTCATCAGTAGTGGGTTGCCCCCAGTTCAGACCGGTTCTATAGAACTGGTAGTAAAACTGGCAGGAGGCTCCGCCCATTGACCTGAATGTCATCAAAAGTGATCTGCGCATGTGCAGAAGCTTCTGTGCATGCGCAGAAGAGCGTGTGCGGGCACGATGCAAACCAGTAATAAAGGTAAGTAGAACACACCCCTGGTTTCCATCCATTGTTTCTTTTCCTGCCCTCTGGTGCTTTGGAAAATAAATTGACCCCCTCGTCTTTGTGGCAACCTCTCAAATACTGGAATACTGCTATCATGTATCCCTGTCTCCCCCAGTTCTTCTTTTCTCTAGACTAGCCAAACCCAAATCCTGTAACCATTCTTCATATGCTTTAGTCTCCAGGCCTTTAGAATAGAATAGAATAGAATAGAATAGAATTTTATTGGCCAAGTGTGATTGGACACACAAGGAATTTGTCTTGGTGCATATGCTCTCAGTGTACATAAAAGAAAAGATACGTTCATCAAGGTACAACATTTACAACACAATTGATGATCAATATATCAATATAAATCATAAGGATTGCCAGCAACAAGTTATAGTCATACAGTCATAAGTGGAAAGAGATTGGTGATGGGAACCATGAAACGATTAATAGTAGTGCAGATTCAGTAAATAGTCTGACAGTGTTGAGGGAATTATTTGTTTAGCAGAGTGATGGCCTTCGGGAAAAAACTGTTCTTGTGTCTAGTTGTTCTGGTGTGCAGTGCTCTATAGCGTCGTTTTGAGGGTAGGAGTTGAAACAGTTTATGTCCAGGATGCGAGGGATCTGCAAATATTTTCACGGCCCTCTTCTTGATTCGTGCAGTATACAGGTCCTCAATGGAAGGCAAGTTGGTAGCAATTATTTTTTCTGCAGTTCTAATTATCCTCTGAAGTCTGTGTTTTTCTTGTTGGGTTGCAGAACCGAACCAGACAGTTATAGAGGTGCAAATGATAGACTCAATAATTCCTCTGTAGAATTGGATCAGCAGCTCCTTGGGCAGTTTGAGCTTACTGAGCTTAATCATTTTAGTTGCTCTTCTTTGCCCTTTTTCCAAAGTCTCAACATCTTTTTTGTAAAGTGGTGACCAAAACTGGATGTAGTATTCCAGGTGTGGTCTTACCAAGGCTTTTATGAAGCGGTACTAATGATTTACTCTTTCCAGCATATAGATCATGGTAGCATAATAATCTAATTGTGTGGGAATAGACACAAAAGTAAGTCATACAGGTAGTTAAAGTACATCCAATAGGATCACTGGGATTTAAATTAGTAATTTAAATCTCATTGATTTCAGTGGCTTTATGAAAAAAGGGCTACCTGACAACCTCAGGTTTTAATCGGTCTTCGACCGTTTTAGTGATTCGGCCACTAAATATTTGTTTTTAAATTGTTTTTAAATAGTGTTTATTTATTATATTTATATTATAGTGGTATGTATATTTTAATATTGGCTGTACATCGCCCTGAGTCCTTCAGGAGATGGTGCGGTATAGAAATGTAATTATAAATAAATAAATAAATAAACCTCGAGGGTAAAGGTTGACTCAGCCTTCCACCCTTTATAAGGTAGGTAAAATGAGGACTCAGATTGTTGGGGGGGCAATAAGTTGACTTTGTAAAAAATATACAAATAGAATGAGACTATTGCCTTATACATTGTAAGCCGCCTGAGTCCTTCGGGAGATGGTGCGGTATAGAAATGTAATTATAAATAAATAAATAAATAAACCTCGAGGGTAAAGTACATTAATATGCCTCAAATGTAACAATGTTACTAAGGTCACTGTTTATTTGTTTGTTTATTGCACCTTAAAATTAATGTTGACCCCTGGCGACTTCAGTGTCTGAAGTTTTCTTTGCAGAATTTGAGAAGTATTTCCTAAGCTACAAGAGAATGATTTGGCCCAAAGTCACCCAGCTGGATTCATGCCTAAAGTGGGATTAGGACTCACGGTCTCCTAGTTTCTAGCCAGTTGCAGGTAACCACTATATCACATGGACTCTTTCATCAAGATCATGTATGAAGAATGAAGTATTTGTAATCGGGGTTGGGAGTTCTTGTTCCACAGAGGGAAATGTCAGCCTGGACCTTGCTGCAGGGCAGCGGTTACTTTCTTCATTGTTTGTGCATGGTTGGAATGAGGAGGCACTTCAGCAACACTATTCTCTCCATATTTGCTGGTAACTAAAACTAATCGGAAAGGGGAAAAAATGAGTATCAGGTCTTATCTTCAAGGAATTCCTTAAAAATCCCTTCCAAGTTTGTGTTGCTTAAATTTGCCAGAAAGATGTCTAGGTTCGCAGTCTATCTCTGTTCTGACGTAGGCTTCCTGAGACAGTAAAAAGCACACAATTAGTCCCAAAAACCCTCTTTTTATTTCAACGGCTGTGAATTCTGTTCATTCACAGCTCGTGATGAGTCACAAATAGTTTGTAAAGAGTCTGACAGAAGTCTGCCACAGTCCTTTGGGATAAGGCTGATAACCACCCACCTTTATCTCCCTTGACACACTGCCAAAGATCTAATTGGCTGACCAGCATGAACAAAATTACATCCTGCAAAGGCTCATGTGCCTCTGCCCGTCCTTTATGTCTTATGGGACGGGCCATTCATCTCCAAGCCTTACTCCCGGGACGTCCCTTTTGTCTTAACTGTTTTTGCCTTCTGGTAGCTCTGCGCATGTGTGCACTGGGAACAGGCTCCCCCAGTCAGACTCAGGAGGTTCTGGAGTCAGCACATAACTCCCAGATGGCCCTGGCCCCATCTCTGCCTCCGACACAGAGCCCTCATCCAAGCCTTCCCTAGACTCCATGTTCCTCCCCAGCCTCCTCACTGTCTGACTCTGCTGCCAGCTCTGCAGGCTGCCGGCGGACCACAACAATCTCCATGAATTTAGCCATGATCAAGTTACTTTATATAAAGAGACTTCTTTTTGTGCTTGTTTTGTTACTACAGCACCTAGTGGTTTTTATGCTGTGGAGACTAACACAGTGCTTGAGTTATTCTCTCCCGCCTGCTTCCTCCTTTTCTCCTGATAGCCTTCAGAGGCAGGTTTTCAGTAGCTTAGGACTTGACATTTCCTTTCCTGATAACTTGCTTTTGTATTGCTTGTGGCTTAGCGAGCAGTATAAATGGAGAGAGTCTCCTGGGTTTTTGCTGCTAGTGACCAATTCTGTTCTTTCATCAGAGCTGCTAGAACAAGCCAGGTACCAGAACTGACAACATCTCTATCCTTTATGAGAATTCAGCAGCTTTCAGGTGAGAATATGTGAGGTCTGGTGAGATTTCAACTACTTCAAATTAGTGGATCATTTTTTAGTTTAATTTTTAATATTTGCATGGCTATGGAGAATTACATAATGAGGTACAGGTAATCTTTGAGTTATGAAAGTTCACTTAGCGACCGTTCGAAATTATAATGTAACACTCCAAATACTTATTATCCGGTCCCAAAGTTACAAATGTTACAGTGCCACTTATGAATGACTGTAGAGGCACTGCAACATTTGTCCTGCCTTGATGAAGGTATCTTTTCTTTTATGCACACTGAGAGCATATGCACCAAGACAAATTCCTTGCATGTCCAATCATACTTGGCCAATAAAAAAAAATTCTAAATTCTAAATTCTAATTCTATTCCACCCCCTGCCAGGTCTCCATAGGCACTGGGCCTGTGGAAGTTCACTTACCTTGCGACAATCTAGTGAGCCATTGATTCCTGCTTTGGTGCATTCGCGGAGAACAGAGGCCTAAAGTAGTGCAAGATCACGCGCTACTGATCATATGTGATCTTGCACTACAGTACTTTAGGCCTCTGCGAACTGAGGCCTGCATGAGATCTGCAGCAAAAGGCTTTGCAAATGGACAGGTCTTTCCTCTGTTTGCAAAGCCTTTTGCCATGGATCTGATGCAGGTCTCAGTTCACAGAGTACAGAGGCCTGAAGTAGTGCGAGATCACGTGAGGTCAGTAACACAAGGTCTCATGCTACTTAGCCTGACTAGGTGGCTCAGTGGCTAAGACACTGAGCTTGTCGATCAGAAAGATCAGCAGTTCGGCAGTTTGAATCCCTAGTACAGGTCTCTTGCATGATCAGGGGGTTGGACTAGATGACCTCCAAGGTCCCTTCCAACTCTGTTACTGTTAAACTGTTAAATACCGATCTCACATGATCTTGCACTACAGTAATTTAAGTCCTTGCGAACTGAGGCCTGCACCAGATCTGGCTGAATAGCATTAACAAACCAACAAGACTGGGGCAGCGAAAATTGCATAGTTTCAAGCCTCCCATTGACTTGCAAACACTTTTCACACCAAGATTGAAAGCCTCCTAGGGGCCATGATCTCTCACAAGATCATGTTCCACAGAAGCTTCCAGTCTAATTTGCAAGCTGATGGGAGGCTTGAAGTGATGCGATTTCACTGCCCCAAAATCTCGTCATCTTGCAAATGCTTTTCGCGATGAGACTGCAAGCAGGCAAATAAATTACAGCAAAGAGGCTGGAGAGGAGACAGCTCGTTAGATCTTCACAAGGTTAAGTGACCTGATGTGGCAGGATTGGGGGGGAGCAATTGTGCGGACCTCAGGGTAGGGAGCATGAGTTGTCTCAGTGGGTCGGGGGAAACCTTGAGTGGTCTGAAGCAGGAGTGGGTTTCAAAACCCATCGCTACCGGTTTGCTAGTGGGCGCGCGCGTGCTTGCGTACATGCATGACACTTCTGTGCATGCGCAGAAGCATCCGGGAGGGTGGCGGAGCCTCCCACCGCCGCTACCAATTTGCCCAACCCGGGGTGAACCGGTAGCAACCCAACACTGGTCTGAAGCAGGTGGCCTGTTCCATCACTAGGTCTTCCCAACCATGAGATACCTCATGTTCACTTAACAATCCACACATTCGATTAACAAATGTATGGGTGAAAGCAGAGAGGTTGCACATTCATTTTATGTGATTCACGCCAACGAATCCTTGGATTACAAATTTAATTGGCAGGCTCCATTACATTTGTAACTCGAGGACTACCTATACACTGACTTCTAAGAAATAACTAAACCTGCATTCATGGTTACCTGTTACTGGACAACAATTTTTGAAAAAAAGTTTTGCTTCCTAAAAAACCTTTAGTGATCATGATTGACTCCTTCAAACTGAACACAAACCTAATTTCAGAATAACTTTCATGTAGGAATCTGGAGAAATACGAAATTAACTTTAATGACTGTAATATATTTAATCACCTGATAAGGTATTTCCAACATGCTGCATGAGTTCAACAGGGCTAAAAAGTGTTTTGCTGCTCATTTTTGTTTGTACTCGATGTCCGATGTGTCTCACGGCAGTGTCCAACAACAGTCAGCCGGCATTGATGGATTCCAGTTGCCCTGATACTGTTTCTCCATTGTAGCAATGTCCTAGGGGAACCTTTCACCACGTTTGTCACTGACTCCACCTAGGTTTTCAGGAAAGAAGTCCAAGTGTGAATGCAGGAAATGACTCATCAGTGACATGTTGCACTTCATGGTCTTGTATGTTGTAAGGAGTTTGTAGTTTGGTGCTCTGTAATTGCCAAGAAAATTCTCAACAATATGCTTTGAATACTTTCTAGGTGATTTTCGCTGGCCCTACTAAGAGATCTTCGAACCTCTTGTCATTGATATCATATCTGACTTGTGGATCAACAAAAATGCCTTCCTTAATCTTAGCATCAGTTATTCTTGGAAACATCTGTCTCAAATAATTTGTCATAACCCCTAGGCCAGTGGAGGTTTGTGCCTTGAAAAGTAGGGAGCGGAAAAGTTGTGGTTTGAATAAACCCACGAAGGCAGGCTGGTCCGGGGCTAAACCTTCGTCGTCTGATAGGAATATTGCATTCAGTTTTGGTCGCCATGATGTAAAAAAGATGTTGAGACTCTAGAAAGAGTGCAGAGAAGAGGAACGAAGATGATTAGGGGACTGGAGGCTAAAACATATGAAGAACGGTTGCAGGAACTCAGTATGTCTAGTTTAATGAAAAGAAGGACAAGGGGAGACATGATAGCAGTGTTCCAATATCTCAGGGCTGCCACAAAGAAGAGGGAGTCAAACTATTCTCCAAAGCACCTGAGGGTAGAACAAGAAGCAATGGGTGGAAACTAATCAAGGAGAGAAGCAACCTAGAACTAAGGAGAAATTTCCTGACAGTCAGAACAATTAATGAGTGGAACAACTTGCCTGCAGAAGTTGTGAATGCTCCAACACTTGATATTTTAAAGAAGATGTTGGATAACCATTTGTCTGAAGTAGCGTAGGGTTTCCTGCCTGGACAGGGGGTTGGACTAGAAGACCTCCAAGGTCCTTTCCAACTCTGTTATTATTATTATAAAATCTTCACCTTTCTTGTTCATCATTTTCCCAAAAATTTTCATCACTGCAAATTTTGTGAGAAGCAGAGGCAAAAATACCTTTGCTGGGTCAACAAGTGATTCATGTGCCATGTTTGTTTTTTTTTGTCCCAGAGCCAAATTCTTTCTGACTGGCCATTTGTTTCTAATGTAATGCAACTCTCTTGCATAGCTGTCTCATTCGCATATATAGCAACAATACTTGGTATATTTTGAGCTACATTCCAAGAAGCAGAGTGGCTACTTTTAATCTTCACAGATGTTCCATTTGTACTTGGTGTACTGCCTGTGTTTCAACAACAGTTCCTTGTGTTTGTAGGTTTCTTTCATGTGTGCAATGCAGCCAGCAGCTACTGAAAGGTGTACATTGCCAAAACAGAATATTTCTATAAAATGGTACATAATAGGTTAAATTACAGGTTATTTTCATGATTAGCAGCCAAATGTTTATAAGATACATCAAAAAGTGTTCAGGAAGGAAAATACTTCTTGTCCATTGAAATCAGAGATATTCACATACCAGATATTGTTGACCGGGCTTTCTTGGTTATTTTTCATCTTTGAAATTCATCTACTGCAGAGGTCCCCAACCCCTGGTCTGTGGACTGGCACTGGTCCATAGCATGCCAGGAAACCAGTCCGAACAAACAAGCAAAGCCCCATCCATGGGAAGCATGCCACATGTGAAACCATGCCTCCTCCAGTCCATGGAAAAAACCCTCTATCCATTGAAGCAGTCCTTGGTGCCCAAAAGGTTTAGAACCGCTGATCTAGTGGAACCTTCTTGCATAGATTGCAAACCTTTAATTTGAAGTTCATATATGCAGCTAATTTTATTAAGGCAAAATCATTTTTACAACATGGTTCTCTTTGTTAGGCATGTTAAGTGATGTTTTGTGGACATAGCTCCATAATAGTGAAGAAATCTGAAGATGTAACACACCCCTAATCAATGAATTCCTAGGAAATACAATATATGGATTAAGATCCACAGAGTGCCAGGGGTGAACAGAAGGGCTTGTCCAAGTAGATGAAGACTTCGTTGAATGTTTGCAGTGAAAGGTAGATGTCTGAAAATGCCTGACATACAGTTTACCTATATGATATTGGTTGCTATAGTTTATATGTTTTGTATATACACGGCTGGGAATGGGTAGTTATTCATTATTAATGTGTGTCCATTTTGTGAAAGCAATAATAAGGCTTATTGGATTGCTTTGTATAAATATAGCCTTTGGATTATTCTAAGAATGAGTGATAAAATCTAAATTATAGATTTTGAAATTTCATGGTAACGTGATTTTGAAATTTCATAGTTCCGCTTCTTCTTCAAAGGCAGTATATGTATCAGAAGAGCTTGGTGCAACAGGTATAATTGCTAGTTAAGATTAATTAATCTTGGCTAGCAATTATACCTGTTACACCAAGCTCATTTGCCACACACTTTGCTGTGAAGTTGTGATTGTGTTGCACATCTATCTAATAATCTCATGGAGATCAGCATCAGTATTCACTAATCTTAGTGAATAAATGCCAATAGAGTCACAAGGCTTTTCCGAATTAAAGATGTTATTTGTAAAATAGTATCACAGTAATAACCCAATAGCTGCTGCTCTAATGCTGATAAATGGACTAATTTGGGTTGGGTAATAAGACCCTAATTATTGCTTCCCTAGCATCCAAATTAATGGGAACCTATAAACCAATTTTCACTGGGTGCAGAAGGCAGTGTTCAATGTTCATTAAAATGTTAATTTGTCAAAGGTGCAATGATGCTGGTGTATCAAGAAAGTAAGTGATGTTTTATATTATGTTGGGAGGACTGGGGAAAAAATCTATAAGCTCCCAGTGTGCCAAATTTTACATTGTTTCGTTGAACCTTCACAATAAATTGGTGATATAGTTATCTCATGAAAGATCTGGATATTCTTCTCTGGCTAGCAGCATAAGTTCGTCTGTATACTAAACATATTCTGTAAAATGGATTTCTGGTCTTGTTGTCCATGGATAGCAAAATCTTTACAACAGATCATTGATAGTTTGGATAGCATCATTGGAAAGCCTCTGTTGTGACCAAGGCCCAAGTAATAATAATAATAATAATAATAATAATAATAATAATAATAATAATAATAATAATAATAATAATAATAATAATAATAATAATTTAATTTTTATACCGCCCTTCTCCCGAAGGACTCAGGGTGGTGCACAGCCAGATAAAATCAACAATCAATGGATACAAAACAAATAAAAACAGTGCTAAAAAACTTATTAAATTTGGCCCCTAAATTAAAATACATAAAACCATAAAACCCTATTTAAAATTACAAATACTAATAATAATTCTATGCCAGTCCTGCGCAGAAGAATAAATACGTCTTCAGCTCGCGGCGGAAGGTCCGGAGATCAGGAAGTTGACGAAGTCCTGGGGGAAGCTCGTTCCAGAGGGTAGGGGCCCCCACAGAGAAGGCCCTCCCCCTGGGGGTTGCCAGCCGACATTGTTTGGCTGATGGCACCCTGAGGAAGCCCTCTCTATGGGAGCGCACGGGTCGGTGGGAGGCAAACGGTGGCAGAAGGCAATCCCGTAGATAACCCGGTTCTAAGTAGTGATTACTAAACACAATTCAGTCCTCAACAAAGTTATTTTATTAAAACAGCTGAGAATTAATTTATTCTTAGCTTCGTCCAAAACAAAATTCTTAATAACCAGTCCGTCGGCTTTATCACCAACCTTTGATGTCTTTGGCAACCTGCCAAAGGTTTTTCTTGGCAAAAACCACACAAAGATCAAGAGACGCTGACAAGAAGCATGGAAATCAACATTGCTTTCCTACAAAGAACCCAACGGCTCAATCCTGCTCTTTTAAGCCTTATGGGAGTGGCCAATCATCTTCTGGCCTTACTCCTGAGTTGTCCTTTTTTCTTCAGCTGCTCTTGCCTTCTGGCAGCTCTTCACATGCGTGCACTAGGAACAGGCTCTTCCTGTTCCTCTGCCTCACTGCTGTCCGCCTCTGGAGGCTCCGGAGTCCACACATCCCTCCCAGATGGCCCTGTCCCTGTCTCTGCCTCCAATGCAGAGCCCTCATCTGGGCCTTCCCCAGAGTCCAGGAGTGGCCCATGGTCCTCCCCAGCCTCCTCACTATCCAACTCCACTGCCAGGGGAGTGGCACGGGACCACAACAGCCTCCTTTTTCCAGGCAGTCTTCACATGTAGTGGGATTGAAACTTCCCAAAATCTCTTGTTAGGAGGAAGGTTAGGAGGGGTTGAGGGAATTGTATGTGAATTTATCTTAGTTAACATTGCGTGAGACTCTTAACGCTTTTTACGGTATTGTGAGAGTTCATCAATGTTCCATTTCTTTCAGGATATTGTGGCAGGACTGTTTCTGCTGGTACATTTACTGAATGTTCTCTTGAATTACCCTCAATCATTAGGTATTTTTATATGCTTTTTTTCAATGCAAGAAGTCCTGTCTGCTTCTACTCTCGCGGTATTGTGTAATAAACAGTTGACGTTGGAAAGCAGCCTTTCCCAACCTGGCATCTTTCAGATTTATTGGAATACAATTCCTACAACTCCATATACAGTAACTGAGAGTCACTGGATTGCAAAAAGTTGAGGAGGATTATCGAGATTTGTCTGAGCTAGTTTCATATAAAGAGTAAGGAAGATGACCTTGATAGAAATAGTTAATCTGCTATCAAAGAAGCAAAAGAAAGCATAGCTTAAGTCCAAAACAAGTACAAAATATGCACAAGCAGTTCAAAGAGATACCTCTCTAATTCACATAGTATAAGAAAGGACAGAGGCACAATCAGACTGTCAAGATTGTGTTATTATAGTCATTTTCAACCAAAAATGTTCCAGACTTTCTTTGAAATTGATTTTATGTTGGACTACCTGGTGGGACTGACATCAGCAAAAGAATTGGTGAATGCTTCCATCAGCTGCACAATTTAAAATCTACAAAATGATTTTTGCTTTATTACTAACACTTTTAATAGAAAGCCCGATGTAGAGTGTGCACACAGCAAACCATTCAGTTTACTTACTCTGCATTCATTTAAATACATTTATTTATTAATGTGTTCCACCAGTTCCTTCTGACTTTTGATTGAGGGATACACTGTCCTTCACCAGTATTTCTGAAAGCTTACCTCACTTAAGATCATACTATAAAGAAGTGGTGAAATCCAAAATTTTTTTACTACCAGTTCTGTGGGTGTGGCTTGGTGGGCATGGCAGGGGAAGGCTACTGCAAAATCCCTATTCCCTCCCCACTCTGGGGCCAGCCAGAGGTGATATTCGCTGGTTCTCCAAACTACTCAAAATTTCCACTACCGGTTCTCTGAACTGCTCAAAATTTTCGCTATCGGTTCTCCAGAACCTATTAGAACCTGCTGGATTTCACCCCTGCTATAAAGTGATCTGGCAGAAGATACGGTATGAAGCTACCAAGTGTGTGGCATCACCATATTGTTTATAATAACTACCGATAGCGGAAAATGAGTGAACAGTGAAAGTGAATATACACAATGATGCCCTTTGTGAGCCTCAATGGCTAGAATCATATTAGGATGTGTATCTTGCAGTAATAGAATTACTGTTTATTCTAATGGAATTTTATACAAAAAGTGTTTTGTGGGTTGAGGTGTACAAGATCCCTGAATTATATTCTTCCTTTTTGCTTTCTGCAAGGAAGTTACATGAATCTCTTTGATAAGAGGCAGGAACTCTTTCCCTTTCCCAAGAAAAGTGTGTCTTTCTCTCTGGGCATGTATTTCTTCTTCCCGCCTTAAGAATTCAACTATATTGTGTTATTCTTTTGAACCTTGGCTTCATCTGTTGGCACGGCAACACTTCTGCATGGATCTGTGAAATCTTGTGAATAAGCCAGTCATCAGCAGTTCATTAACACAACTTCTGGGTAGATTTTTTTTTTAAGCACATGGGCACATTAAGGGATCATGCAATTCAGATTAAGGCCCCCTGTGGCGTTTCCCATAGTTCATTCGGCATCAGCTTTTAATTGGTATTACGGCACGAAGCCTCATTGGAAAATATTCGGGACAATTAGACACCTGCCCACAGAACCTAAAAGATAAATGCCCCTTTGAAAATGTGTAGAGTTAGACTTCCAAAATATACATCACTGTGTCCTAGGTCATCTAGCCACAGAATTTCCATTCTTTGAATACAGTACCAGCTGATAGATTTGCATAGAATTGCTTCAGCATGGTTTCAAATCTTGCAGCTCTATATGTTCAGTTTGGAACATAAAAATTAAAATGCTTGGTGCTAAACTCATGTAGTAGGAACACATAATAAAAGCTTGCTTCCCAGTTTGGTCAAAATTAATTGACATAGAAAAAGACACAATTTTTATATACAAAAAGATAAAAAATAATATGGCTGGTTGTAACTAGAAAAAACAAACCCTCCACTGTTTATTTCTGGTGCATGTTTAATGTCCAGATGGCACTTCTAAGCCTAACCATCCTTATCTGTGGAAACACACTAATACATGTTCCTTTTCAGTAAGGTGAAAAGATATTAATGTTAGTTATTAATGTTCACCTTATCTATGAGAAAGATAGTAGAGATGCTTAACCACTGCTCATCAATGTAATCTGCATCTATATTCAGCAATAGCAGCAGTGGTGGTATTCAGGCGGTTTGGACCTGTTCAGGCAAACTGGTAGTGGCAACCTCTGGGTGGGCCCACCTACTGCCCAGGCACTATCCAGTCCTATTTAACCATGTTTTCTAAGCCGCGTGCATGCTTGCAAGCCGCGCGCATGAGCACACTGCATACGCAGAAGGCCGTGCGCATGCGTGCTCTCACATTTTTGGTGCACAGTGAACCGGTGGTAAGATTATGTGAAACCCATCTCTGAATAGAAGGCCATCTTATCTTTAGAACCAAGAGAAAATCTAAAATAACAAATCATATGTAAAATAAGCCCTATAAAATATAATATGCTGGTATGTTGTGTTTAATTGGTGTTATTAATGAAAAAAAAATCTTGGGTGACATTATTAGTCAGCAAAGGCTGTTGGATTGTCGTAACATGATCCATCAGGCAACCTTATCCTCCTTCTCCCAGCAAGAAAATTACATAAGTGTCATGAATGAGCTAGCAAGCTCCCAAGCTACATTCACTGACAGCCAGGCTCATCTGAGTTTCAATCCCTATTCAAGCCCATTGAGGCACAACTTGGGATCAAGTAAGCAGGAAGATTACCTCCAAACCCTCTCCCTTTCTACTGGAATGAAAATGGTTTTGTCTTTTTGAAAACAAAACTCAGAAGCTGGGAACCAAAGCTGAGATGAGAAATGGGGGTTCATACCATCTCTCCAATAGCCTCAGAATTCACCGACAGAAATCCTCAAGGATCTGGCCAGAAAGTAAGGAAATAATTGAGATCAGGAGAGAAAATTGAGGTATAAATTGAGACAGGAAATGTTATTTCTAAAAATATAGACAGAACATTTGGCTAGAAGTATTGCATGAAACTATTTTTATTGTGTGTGTCTAAGTCTGAACTTTTTTCCCCTCTCTGGTATTTATTTTCTCAGTACAAGTTCAGTTCTTGTGATTATGCAAATTAACACCTTCTTACATCAGAGTTGCCTTCAAGTTAGAAGCAAACCAATATCACTAAAGGTTTATCAATAAACCTTTTTATTTTTCTATGGGAAATCTTTTTAAATCACAATCTGTGATTTGAATAGCACTATATCTTTATCCTCTTTGCCACTGCTTGTTTTGCACATGACTATTTAAAAAAAGTTTTAAGTAAATTCTAGGGTTTTTTTCTTAAAACAAAATTTGATTTTATCTGCTTCTTGTGGGATGGGTTTATTTCCCAAGAATGGCGAAGGCTGCCTACGTGAGCTACATTACTGAATGCTACAGGATCAATAGGTGGCACTATTTCATTAGTTTAATTTTCTCTTTTTTATTTTTAATTTGGCAGAAAAGCAACATCAGTCGTGTGGTCATTATTTTTCTTACACATCAGGGTAGAGAGGATTGTCAATCTTTTGAGGTAGAGTAGCCTAGGAAACCAAAGTCATTCATGCTAATACTACTTTTATTATAAATTTACAGTAACAGAATCTTGCAAATATGAACACATAGGATATGTTTTTGTTACTAACCTCAAAAAAACTAAAAGGCCTTTACCCATTGAAATGCTACTCCTGCATAGGCTATGAGATAGCTATGAACAATTATTTCAAATTTCTGTCTCTCAACACTTCTTTTTGCTTGTTGGCAATTCGAAATATAAAAATGTAAGGTACAAAAGTGATACTGATAATGTGGCATTGGGATATTGAATATTTTTTTAAATGAACTGAATATTTGAGAATATTCTTGTAATCAACTATAATAGATAGCTTAGAAAAGATAGCCTGGAGTATGTTCTCCAGTCCAAGTAATTCATGGATCTTGCTATAACAAGGACACAATTTAGTAACAAGGTTTGTGTGATCAAATGGAAGCAAACAGTACAATGTGCAAGAAAGAAAGTATGAGAAAGTCCTGAAGAAATAATACTCAGAACACTAACGTTTTTATTTATTTTAAAGTACAACAGGGACAGACAGCCATATAGCAAAACCAATTAAGGATCTGTGACACTAGCACATTTATTACTGCATAAGCTTTTAACATCAAACAGCTGAGCTAGAAAGTCATTCAGACAGTTAACATTTCTAACAGTTGCATAATGATAATCATACTGATGTTGACCAGCTGATCAAATCAAGATTGTTTTTGTCACTTTAAATAAAAACAATTAACCTATGATTGAACAGGGTTGCTCATTACTTTGTAGTAATGTATGAAAGCTAAATGGCTATGTAACCATTTTACAATTATATAAAAAATCAATATACTTTAAAGAAAAGACACACACACATAAACACAATAAACCAGACACACAAAATGGTGAGAGAAAGAACAAAAACTAAAAAACAGACAGAAAAAGATTAACACTAGAGAAGAAATTGGCTTATTTCATCATTACAACTCAATTTTTGATCAATAAATTAAGCCTTAAGTCTTTATCTTTTCTGTGGTAGAAAACTTTTAGAATCTGGAACAGTGGCACTTGCTCATGAGCAAATAAAGAGTGCTTTGGTCATGCCTTAACAACTGTTTTGTTAATAGTCACTATATATAAGATATATTCACTTCTCTTCTCTTTTCCCTCCTCACCACCCAAAACAGCTGCTCAAATACTTCTTTCTCAGATAGTTAACCCTCAAAAGAAGTAGGCTATGGTCCAGGAAATATTAGGCAACAGTAAGTGTACTACTACCTAATACTGATTGTACAATAAGAATTATACTGGTTAGACTAAGTGTTATAAAATTATTTCTTGCTTTAATAAATGTTAGTGGCTTTGAACTTGTTATTGTCCTTTTAAAACTATAATGTGTTCATTTGTGTCTCTAGCAGTTGGCCTAATTCTTTCAGCTCTTTTATTAGTCTTTCCCCAGGTAATTGCTACCCAAACATGCCCATCAACATATGTGATATAAAATAAGACAAATATATTGCAGGATCATTAAGGCAACACAGCTTCCTTAATTTGCACCCATGGCACTTCAGAAGTACCTTAAAATATGTATTTAAAGGCTGAAAGAGATTACTAGAACTCATAAAACGTCACACAGTATCTTGCAAGATTTCAGGATTGCTGACATTGGGGCAATTATTTAAGACTTCCCCAACTCCAGGGAACTTCTTGTTTGGATTAAAAGGTAATGTATTGTTTCATTTTTTTTTAAAAAAATTGAGGGTACTTTTTTTTTTTTACATATTAGCTTATAAAGTTGAATGGCCAGTTTTGTTTAGCCCTACACATTGCAAGAATAAATTATGAACAAATTCCAGCTGTTTTAAGTTTTATCCTATCTTTTTGCACTGATACCACAGCACAAAGTCACACAGTAGCTTCCACCACTCAGGAAAGATGCCAACACCTACGCCAACAGGTGGATATTCCATTCTTTAAAACAGGGATCCCCAACCTTGGCAACTTGAAGCCTGGAGGACTTCAACTCCCAGAATACTGGAATACAGAATAGTAGCAAAGCTGGCTGGGGAATTCTGGGAGTTGAAGTCCACCAGGCTTCAAGTTGCCAAGGTTGGGGACCTCAGCTTTAAAACAGTGTGGATAGAAGAGTCTTGGGACAGATGGTTATATGTTGAAACAGAAGAGCAGAACGATCAAATTATTGAGAGTTTCCCCAGTCTGTCACAGATCTATTGTATACCTTTGCAGTTCCTCTAAATCTGTTGCATTTCACTCGGAGGCCCCGTGAACCCCCTGCCTTTGTAAACGACTCCACAGGACTTAATAGTGCCATGTTCACATATGACCCATGTTGCTGACACTTCAGAGAAAGCACGCAGGACCTTCTCTTTGAGTTGCAGAGGCTCCTTATCCCACACGTCATGTAAAGATTCAGTCTAGACAAGCTGGATGGGGAGAAATATTGAGCAATTATATTGCCTCTGGGATTAATATTCCCACCCACAGGCACGCCAGCTCTTCCTTTCTATGAAACATGGAGGTGGGCTTCGCGGAATGGCTTAACCAAATGGTCCATCTCTAAAAGTTGTCCATTAAATGCGAGGGGGATCCCCTGCTAAGTGGCTCTGTCAGGAATGTGGGGAGATTGAAAGGAACAGTACAAGTGCAGCTGTGACTGAATGCTGCCCATGTGGTTGCTGACAGCTGGTGGCCCTACTTCATGCCGCTCCCTGTCTGCCATGCAGCCATCTGCTGCAGCTTTCGTGAATGAGTTTTTCCCCTCTCTTTGGGGGGGCAGAACAATGGGTTTGGAACTGTGATCTGCATTCCAATGGGCAGATATGTGCAGGCTCACACCAACACACACACACACACACACACACACACACACACACACACACAAATACACTGGGGTAGGGTGATGGGGGTTGGGTTGGGTTGCTGCTCAAAACTTTAACCAACCAAAATGCTCTGTTTTGTTAAGTAACACTTTGCTATCCATTTTCCTTCTGTAAAGCAAAAAGACTCCCATTCCCTTTGTCATTTCTGTCCTTTGTGGTACTGGGTAGTTTTTTTGTTTTTTTTAAAATCCTTTTATTTGCTCCCATTCTATCTTTACATAGACACTGCTCCAGCTCTCAAAAAAGAGTGTTTAACCTCTTCAGGAAAGCTGATATTTCTTCTATTCTATTTTATAGTCTAAATGGCAAGGATGGGAAAGCCTGCTAGATGCAAAGGTGAATTTAAGATGGGCATAATGCAGGGATCTTTAGGGGAAAGTTTCCTGAAAGAGTCATACTTTTGGGCAATGGATATACCATTCCCTCCCACTCCCAGCAAGACAGGGCATTCATTAGATACATCAGAAAAATGATCAGATGTATTCCTAACAATGAAGTTAACTTAAGATAGATCTGGCTAGAAATGCAAGTAGCAGTTGATTAGATGTTTTGTTCTCTGTGGCATGTGATGTTTTGCTTTATTCTGGAATCAGATTGACTAGGGGGTCATATAGTTTCAATTTTTTTGAGGGAGGGTTGAATGAACTTTTCTTCTCAATTGAAAATTACTAATTAATCAACATGAAGAGATTTATAAAACAACCGTTTGCTTTTGTGAGCCTATTGCCATGTTACATGATTAAAGGAAAGCAAAATATAATATGTTAGGTTAGATAAGTTTATCCACAAACAAAACTATCTTTGAGTCTGAAAAGACATGCAAAGCCAACAACCTTCAAACAGTGGCAAGATACAGATTTTGGTACTGTTTAAAAACAGGGAGTTCTCGACTTGCAGCCAAGATTCAGCCCAAAATTTATGTTGCTAAGCAAGACATTTGTTAAGTGAGTTTGGTCCTATTTTATGACCTTTCTTGCCACAGTTGTTAAATGAATCACTGCAGTTATTAAATTAGTAACATGGCTGTTAAGTGAATCTGGTTTCCCCATTGATTTTGCTTGTCAGAAGGTTGCAAAAGGTGATCACTTGATCCCAGGACACTGCAACCATCATAAATATGAATCAGTTGCCAAGTGTCTGAATTTTGATCACGTGACCATGACAATGCTGCCATGGTCATAAGTGTGAAAAATGGTCATTAGACACCTTTTTCAGTGCTGTCGTAACTTTGAATAGTCACTAAAGGAACTGTTGTAAGTCAACGACTACCTGTCTTCAGGTTGATGCTGGTCTTCAGTCCTTCAGCTGCTGCTGCCCCATCATGAACTGATGGACATCTTTCCACCAAGATTGTTGTCTTCTTTGAATTTTGTAAGCTCCTGCTTCTGTCATCAGATTCTTGTCTTTCACCAGCCTGTTTTTCGATTGCCTTCCATTTTTCCAAGTCTCAAGGTTTCTCCAACGACTCTTTGGCCTTTGCATTATTGGTCCAAAATATTTAAGTTTTGCCTTGGTACTTCTAGGGAAGAGTCTGGTTTTACTTCATCTAATAGAGAATTATTTGTTCTTCTTGAGATCCATTGTTTAGCCCACAGTTCAAAGACATCCCTTTCGCTTTATTCAGCCTTTCCGGTGGTCTTTTACAGATATGTTTCAACTGGAAAAATGATGGCGTCGACAAGACCTACAAATGTTGTGTGGTGTTTCTGTACTGCAATATTTCGTTTAGATCTGTCATATTGTCGACTTTCTCCCAAGCAAGGAGAAAATTTACTTCATGGCTATCATCATTCCTTTGAGCCTAGAAAGGTGACGTCTGTTATTGCTTCAGCTACTACTCCATCCATTTGTGTTCAGTTGGCATTGCTTGAACTTAATACTAGTTTGATCAATTATCAGAGTCTTTCCACATCTCACACCTTTCTGGCTTTCTTCAGCTATTTTTAATGTGTTAAAATGCAGCCATTTTGCCCTTTTTATCTTGTATTTCAGGGTTTTTGTTTGTTTGCTTGCTTTATCTTTAATGATGTCATGTATTTTCAGCGCAGGATGTTTCAGTCAGTCTATCTATCAAATCTAATCCATTAAATTTATTATTTAATTTCACCACATAATCATGTGAAATATTGTCGAGATAACACCTTGTTGCTCTGGTAGTTTTATTTGTTTATTTGTCTCCAATCTTGGTCACTTTAAGACTTGTGAACTTCAACTCCCAGAGTTCCTCAGCCAGCAAAGCTGATTTTGCATGAAGGACTTTGCAATCTGAGCTACAGTTACCACTAGGTCTTGGTTTTGTTGTTTGGATAGAGTTTCGTCATTTTGCATGCTGAGTATATTGTCATTTTGATTTTGGTGTTGATCATGAGATGATGGCCATATACAGAGTCATCATTTGAATCATAAAAGCTGTTCAAAGTCACCTTGATTTGTTAGATGGACAGCATATAAATTTAATAAAAATAAATGGCTGGATTTTTTTGAGGCAACTGTATTATACACACCAAGGCCAATTTTTCCCACTGATTCTGCTCTTCTTTTACCTCCAAATTTCTCATTCTAGTTTCCTGTAATTAGTATGGTATCTTTTTTGACATTGTGCCAAGGTGTTGACAATTACTGTAGAATTGTTCAGCTTATACTTCTTCTTTGTCTGTGTTTGGGGCCTATCTTTAGATCGCTATTATATTAATTGGCTGTGCTGAAGTCCAACTGAGATACCTCCATTTCAGGTAGTCCTTAAATACCAAATATTCATTTAGTGACTATTCAAAGTTACAATGGCATTGAAAAAAGTGACCCACAACTGATCCTCACACTTATAACCATCACAGTGTTCCCATGATCATATGATCAAAATTCAGGTGCTTAGCAATCAGCATATATTTGTGATGGTTGCAGTATCTTGGTGTAATGTAATTGCCATTGGTGACCTTCCCAAGCTGGCTTCTGACAAGTAAATTCAATGAGGGAAGTGGGATTCGCTTAATGGCCACATGATTCACCTAACAACTGCAGTGATTTACTTAATTGTGGAAAAAAGGTGGTGAAATTCAGTGTATTTCACTTAACAACTGCCTTGCTTAGCCATGGAAATTCTGATCCCAATTGTCATAAGTCAAGGACTACCTGTATATGGAAGCAGGATTGTATCTAAGCACTAATTTGGACAGCCTTTTGTTAATAATGATGGCTGTTATATTTTTCTGTATGTTTTCTTGCCTGCAGTAGAAGAGCTGATATTCCTCTGGTGAGAAGTGACCCATTCCAGTTGATTCTAATTCTGATTCTCAAGAGTTGTTTTAGTTACATGTAAAGATTCCCTTGAGCTCAGTTTTGGGTCCAAGTAGCTTTCTTAACAATATGGAGATTGTTTTCTACTGGGATTTTGTTTGTTGATTTCTACAGTTAACCTGTGCCTTCAGGAGTTCCTGCTGGCTTCCCATCCAAGATCAGATGTGGTCAGCTTTGCAGTATATGCCAAGCACTTTTCTAGCACTTATCCCTGGAGTGAGCAGAAGAGAGGTGGGTTTCAGCAGGTTCTGACCAGTTCTGGAGAACCGGTAGCGGAAATTTTGAGTAGTTCAGAGAACTGGTAGTAAAAATTCTGACTGGCCCCGCCCCCATCGTTTCTCTGCCTCCCAAGTCCCAGCTGATAGAGAGGAAATGGATTTTGATGGATTTTGCAGTATCCTTCCCCCGGAGTGGGGAGGGAATGGAGTTTTTACAGTATCCTTCCCCTGCCACGCCCACCAAGCCATGCCACACCCACAGAACCGGTAGTAAAAATTTTTGAAACCCACCACTGGAGCAGAAGGCAATTCTGTTCATGTATAAATTCCCTAATTCAAGAAGGATTTAAACCAGAAACTTGCAGCTCTCTTTTGACTTAGGTGATATATTTGGGTACCTTACTCCAGTGGCGGGATTCAACTAGCTTGCCCCACTTCGGGTTGTTAAATTGCTGGCTGGCCCTTCCCCTTCTCAACCGTCCCCCTCCAGAAGTCCCTCCGCAGCCCGTTTTTGCTCCCAGAGGGGTGCAGGAGGCCGAGTGCTGCCTGTCACACCCCTTGCCACGCCCACAATGGCCATGCCCACCCAGCTGGTCATTAGGGCAGACAACCAGTTCTTAAATTATTTGAAGCCCATCATTGCCTTACTCCAATGAGTAACTATAACCTAGGCATAAATTAACTTGATTTAATTATTTTTTTGGTATCTTCAAGTCACTATTGACTTCTGGCATCTGTCTGGACAAGTCTCTGAGATTTTCTTGGCAGGATTTCAAAATTGGTTTTTCATTACTTGCTTCCTAGGGCTAAGAGAGTGTGACTGGCCCAAGCAGACTTTGTGGCTAAATCAGGACTAGAACTCACAGTCTCCCTAACATATGTTATATTTGTTAATTTAATTAAATTAACTTTAATTGAATTTTCTTAATTTAAATTAAATGAATCAACAGTTAATATGATAATACCCATGCATTTCTGCCACATCAACCTTCAGCTGGGGTCTCAGGTTGTGTACCAGTAAATCCAAGTCAAGATATCTATCTACTCAAATTGCCCCTAAAGAAACAGAACCTGATCTGTTTCTTCCCTGCCAGCTCCTGAATTCCAGCAATTGACTTTTCTAGCTACAGAGCCTTGCATGGTTAATTCCTGATTCCATCTGGGAGTAGGAGTGGAAGGTGCTAGAACAGGAAGGAGAAAAAAGCAGGAAAGGTCTTGGAATTTTGCTTGTTATTATAAGGATACAAATTCCAGTGTAAATTTTAAAATGTATACACTTCCTATACGATGGAAGTGGTATCACATAATACCTTTCAACGGGAACGGGATGAATTGAACTTCTCTTAAGTATTCTGCTGAAACAGACTACCTGATCTTTCCAGATGTTTTGGACTCTCATAGCCACAATTGTCAATTGGCCAGTGGCCAGAAACCCCAGAAGTTTGTATTTCAAAACATCTGTAGGGCAGGGGTGAAATGCTCCTGGATTGGACTGGATCGCATGGTCCAATAGTGATTGTGGCCGGTAGTTCGGCGATCTGGTAGCGATGGCGGAGCAAAGCTCCACCCACCCTCCTGGGGCATCATTGCTTCCTAGTTTTAACCAGGAAGTAATGTGTTTTTTACCGTCTGCACATGCACAGAAGGTCTGCGTGTGCATGTGATGTGCACACACGAGTGAAGTGAGCATGTGCACACGGCGTGTGCACTTCCAAGCTGGAAAGGAAGGTGAGTAGATTTCACCCCTGCTATAGGGCATAAGGCACCAATTCTCGCTTTAGGACAGAGGTGGGCAATTCATTTTCTCAAGGGGCCACAATGAGAAATGGAGACTGTTGTGGAGGACTGAACCAATGTAACCTAACCCATCACATGAACTCCTCACACTGGGACAAGAGCTGCACAGGTGTAGGTCTCTCCTTGACTTGCAATGGTTACCAGTTGACTGAAGGAGTTAACTCAGCTTCTTCTCCTGCCACCTAAGGTGCGTTTATTTGCATTTGATTTCTTATTTCCACTTGACCTCATACAGATTGGACAGGGACACCAAAGGGCTGGATGTGGACCAGGGCTTTAAAATGCCCATATCTGCTTTAGGGGCTAAGCATAAATGTTAAGCATTCTACCTAATAAAACACTATAATATAAGTATTAACCTATCCACTGAGCTGTAACCTTATATGCTAGGCAGTTCCATGGTGACACAAGTGCTTTAATAATGCATCCACAGCAACCATATTTCTCTGAAAAATGCAGATCTGTGTAGGGGAGTAGAGGTTTGGCATGGTGCCATGGGCATAGCATATTGGGGGAAACCAGGAAAGAAGTATCCAATTGCCACAAGCCACTTCTTCAGCCCGTCCATAAACAAAATTCACAGAATGTTAATCACATGTAATTTACTCATGAAAACTAATGAGTCACTTAGGGTGAATTGTGAGTTGTGGAATGCAAAATTGTAAGGTTGTTGCAGGGTCGCAGTTAGCTCTGAAATACATTAAATAAGCCTTATATTGGTTTTCAGAATACCAAGGGGTAATTTGGTTCACACTGCCCTACATGCCTAAGTAATTGAAAGCAGCTTAAGAAACAAATTACAGCTATCAACCTACACTTTTAAATAGGTGAGTGAATTAAACATCACAGCAAAATAGCTAACTTTGTTTCCTTTCAGTTACTGACACTCAGCAGTGTAATGGAAACACCACAAGAGTAGGATTTTTTTTGTGGCTACTTGCACCCCTACTTTTGAAACTGGACAGACTCTTTTCCGGATTGGACTGGACCTGATGGAACATTTTACTTGCTTTCCCTCCAAAAAAGAGATAAATGGTGGGTGGTTCGGAGAACCGGTAGCAAAAATCCCTGCCCCCCCCCGCCCATGCCCACCCAATTGCCCGGTCACCCGCTTGCCTGCTTGCTCACTTGCCGCTTCTTTTTGGCTCGCTCACTTTTCCCGCCCGAATGGTAGGAATAGGTTGTAAAAAATGCTTTTAAAAGGTTAAAAAAAAGGCTCTGATGATCACAACGATCGCACAATCGTCAGAGCTTTTTTTTTTACTTTTAAAAGCATTTTTTTACAACCTATTTGACTGAATAGGTAATAAAAAATGCTTTTAAAAAAGTTTTTAAAAAGGCTCTGACGATCACACGCCACAGCTGATCACTCCCCACACATGCTGTTCTACTTACTTTCCTTCCCATGCTTTCTTTTGGCGCGCACTGCGCGCGCACACCTCACATTTGGTGAGTGATGTGCATTGCGCATGCATTCGCACAGTGTATGTTTGGAGCGCATGCACAGCCACCGAACCGATAGTAGACCGGTTCAGATTTTACCACTGATATATGGGCATATTTCTTGCAATTGTGAGAACATGTAGTTGATACTTTCTGTTTGTATCTTACTCGCCTTTGGTCAATCAGTCAGTTTGGACACTTCCAGTTGATTTGGGCAAGCAATGGTACACTTAAGAGAGCAGAGGGCAGACAGAGCAACTGCAGTTGTTGGCCTCCAATATAAGGAGCAATGGCAATAGATGAAGGTGTTTTTAGCTACAAGGCTATCACCATTACTCTTCTGCATTAGACATGGATTCCACTAAGGTAAATCCTGGTGCACCAACCTTTTAAAGTTTTTTAGAGTCTTAACAGGCACATGGATAAAGTGATTCCATCAACAATGCAGTTTTGGAGTTTCAAAAAGCTTTTGACAAAGTTCTTCATGAAAGGCTCTTGAATAAACTTGGTGGCCATGAGATAAGAGGACCTATCCTTTAACGCACGGGTGTCAAACTCCATCGCATCGTGTGACGTAGCGTAATTTTTTTGCCTTTGCGGAGCCACGGTGAGTGTGGCCCACATGTTATGCATCCGGCCCATGCGCCACCAGTTTGACACCTCTGCTTTAATGGATTGCTGGGAGGTTTTAAAAAAAAAGCAAAGAGTAGAAATTAACAGACATTTTTTTCTGACTGAACTAATAAGAAATAGAATTTGAGAATCTCAAGAACTGATCAGTGCTTCCACATTTTCCCGCAAATGACTTTGACTTGGAGGCAGACAATGAACCAGCCAAGTCTGTGAATGCTACTAAATTATTCAGAGTCTAAAAACCAAAAGTGATTGTGAAGAGTTCCAGAATCTCTTTAAACTGGGTGAAGGGTCAACCAAAAGGCTGATGCAATTCCCTTTAAATAAGTGTCAAATGATTTCAACTTCACATACAATCTGATAGGGCATGAGAGGCTTGTGTGGCAGGTGTGAAAAAGGCAAATTTGATCAAGGGATCATTAGGAAAGGGACTGAAAATAAACATGGCAGTATTGTAATGTCTTTATACATATCTATGGCACATCTGCATGTAGAATCTGCATCTAGAGTGGGGTGTAAAGTTCTGGTACCCACACTTGAAGAATGATGTAATAACTGATATGGCCAACCAAAATCATTAGTGGGGTCAAACACCTTCTCTATAGTCAAAGGCTACAACCTTTGGGACACATTAGCTTGGGAAAAAAAGTGAAGGGTGTGTATGATCAAAGTATATAAAATCAGTCATGGCATGGAGAAATTAAACAGGGAAATATTTTTCCTCCCTCTTTAAAACACTAGAACCAAGGATTATCCAATGAAACTGATTGAAAAAAGACTTAAAACAGACAAAAGGAAATACTTTTTCACACAACGTGTAGTTAGTGTGTGGAATTCCCATTATTCCACACAATCCACATTGTTCACAAAAATAATGGTAATGCCTAGTACTGTAAATCTGATACCTTTAAAAAAGGGAACTGACAAATTCATAAGGCTACAGATCCAAAAGATCTCCTGTATGGAGAATTAGTGTAGGGAAAGCGCCTCAGAGGGAGACCGCAGCTGCAATATAAGGATATCTGCACGAGGTATCTAAAGGCCTTGGGAATGTACATTAATGACTGGGAAACCTTGACCTCTGATGGTTCAGCTTGGAGGCTAAAAACGCAGCACGGCCTTCTCCAATTTGAAGAGACACTTGTTTGGCAGGCTGAGGCAAAGAGGCAGTCCTGGAACCAGTGAAATCTGGGGGCTGAGCAGAGGACAGAATGTATCTGCCCTCAGTGTGGAAGGGATTGCCACTCTCAAATTGGCCTTTTTAGTCAACTAGATGCTGTTTTAGGACCTCTTTCCAGAGCATGATAACAATCTTTTGAGTTGGAAGGATGCCGATGAGAGATCTATGAAGGGCTACCTTTCTTGAAGACTCCAATATTATTTGAATATTGCGGGCATTGTCTTCTCAATTACCAGTCAGGAGGACATCTGTCTGATAGCAATAGTGTCCATCTCTTGCCTGCAGGTATTGGTTTGCCACTGTAAGATAAAAATGTTCACTAAGATGACCTGTTGCAACAGAATTTTCTTATGTTCTTATGGGCTCCTGAAAATGTAGCTGATATTACAGTTTAGTTTAAACTTTCCTACTTCCCAGGAATTGATGATGTTAGTTAGTTGGGGAATGATACTTCTGAAAGCAAATGATTGTGCTCAGCACCAAAAACTCCACAGTTCAACACTGAGCTACAAATACCTCTTCTTTATGTCTTATATATTTGTGTGGATTTTAAGAGGAAAACACTTCGATATTGCCATCCTGATGAGATATCGTGTGATGCAACTAATTTCATAGATAATGACCAGCAACTCACTTTTGCCCCTCACTATGTTGGCTAGAACTAATGGGACTGAGAGAGACACAGGTTGCTTATTTCTGACATGCTCCGCAATCAAGTACTTGATTACTGAGAATGGAGTAAATGCCATTAAATTATTTGGGGCTTCCTCCCAAATGGATAAATTTAAGGTTCTAATATTGATTTCTGAAGGCATATATCAGTTCTTTTTGCTACAGAGGTGCTTGGAAATACTGTTAGTGCAGATTATGAACAAGCCTTGAATCTAAATTGCTGAAATAATGTAAAGTCAAACTATAAGCAGTAATTCCAAAGGGAAAAAAACTTATGGTTTGGTACTCACTTTGTGGAAAAGAAATATGAAATAATTGTGCAGCTCTTTCTTAGCGCTAAATTGTACCATTTTAATAAACACCTTATCAGAAAGATTTCTTGGTTATTAAAGCCAAGAAGAAAAAATTTAAGAAGCAGAGTCTTGGACTGTTAGCATGTGCTATTTTCTAACTATTTGATTTAAGGAAGAGTCACCTCTTCACCTCATTATCCATTCTTCTTCACAAGCGTGAAGATGCTAGATTCCAAGCAGCGTGGACAATAGATCAGAGAAATTCTTTCCTCCAGTTCTTCATTTTTAGCTGCTACCTGGATGGAGCACCTCTTTCCTACACAATGCCTGCCAACTGTCCAGGAGTGGGTATGGAAGAGCTGCACTGATCTTTCTTCCCAGTTGAATGAAGGAAAACAAACAGGGATGAGTTTGGGGCAATGCCATGGCTTTGTTTGCTTTGATGTGCTGCTCAGTTGCGTTGTGCTGGGAAGAAATTCAGCTTCTTTCTTTATGCACTATGCGCTCCACGATTAAATCCTCAGCAAGTGCCCCTTTCCTAGGCAACAGGGGAACAGAGCCTGGAATCTGGTCACTTCATTGATAAAACTTGAGGCTGAAAGCATGGCTATTCTTTTGTGCCCAAGAAAATCCAGTTCCTTTCAATGTGCTGTAGCCAATATCGGATTTGTTTGAGTTACCTAATCAGAATTTTTAGAGTTTTGACTTTGACCCTGAACTTTGATCTGAATATTTGAAGAGTGAAAGATTTCTTAACTCTGATGAACTTGGTTTTCCAAAAACTGATGAAGGGTCAGAGCCATTAGATCATTTCTGGGCATATTTGGTTCAATTTGAGCACCCTGCAGGGGTAGGCTGCTGGGGGTTCACAGGGATTTGGGAGAACCTCTAGCTAAGATTCTGTGCAGTTTGGAGAACCCCCAAATCCCACTCCTGGCTGGCCTCATCCACCTCACCCTGCCCTTCTCCACACAGCCAGTTTTGGATGCAGGTAAGTGCAGGGCACGTGCAGAGGCTCGGGGAGGGTGAAAACAAGTCTACTGGAAGTTCAGGAAGCCCATTTCTGGCCTCCAGATGGCCTCCGGAGCCTGGGGAGACTGTTTTCATCCTCCCAGAGGCTCTAGGAAAGACTCCAGAGCCCAGGGAGGGCAAAAACACCACCCCCATTGTGGTGCAGGAAGCCAACTAGGCCACACTCACCAGGGTCATGCCCACCCAGCAACCTGGCAGAGAACCCCTTTCTAAAATTTTTGAAGCCCACCCTTAGCATCCTGTAGGCTTATGGGAGCTCTGGGCACCCTCCCGCACTAAGGGAAGCTAGTTTTGGCAATGATTTATTTTCTTCAATATTCCCCATGAATCATTAGTTAAGGATATTGTGGAAATGTAAATGCTTTCTTCCCTGGAAATATCATTTTTTTTTATGCTGATGTGCCCACTTATGAGTATCTCTGCAAATAAAGTGAGGATTTCTTTAAAAGAAGAGAAGGCAGAAACAGCAATGTCCCATGCCAATTACTGGAGCAGCCTAGGATTTCAGACATTTTGCTCCTAATTCTTTTTAGACAGACATGTTATTAAAGTTTTGCAGAGAACATAAAAACTAACACTGACAAATACAGCAGAGAAAGTGAGTTGCCAATTTCCTTTGCTGCAAATACAAGTACAATTACAAAATTATCTCTCACTCTATGATTACAAAAAAAACGCTCATTTTTATACTACCCATTTTTTCCTAATCAGCAACATTTCCCACTAATTCAAAGGCTTGTTATTAGTTTTAAACAAACACCTTACTTTTTATAATGTTCAATATATCTCCTTATTCATTAAAAGATAAGCTCTAATGAGCCCTTCCCTGTGTCCTCTCATCATCTTAGTTGGTGTTGGGCTTTTTTCATGGCAGCATCTGTGACTGCAGATGCTACTTTTTCAAATAAGCCTCTTGGGCATTTTTTTGTTTCTCTTTTGCCTTGCTCATTTTCTCCTTTCTTAATTTAAATGGGTGCATGGCCATAATAGATGTAGGAAACCATCAGCCTGTAGACCAGCCACAGATGTATGTATGTATGTATGAGGGATTCTGGACAGTGTACAATAAAACATCAAAACATAAAACACTATATAAAAATTAAAATGTTAAAATTAGTTGGTGCTATTATACAAAACAATATTGAAGCATAAGTATTTACTTTGTATGTCTATTTTAGAAAACGTTTACATACAAAGAAACATCAAGATTTCCTCCAAATGCTATTGGGAATTTACTCTTTGACTCTCAAGTTTTTAGGTCAGTATACAATTTCTCCCAACTTTCTTAATCTGGTACTTTTCAATGGCCAATCCAATTGAGAATGATAGGAATTCTAGTCAAACTTATATGGGAGGTTGAAGAAGGTTGCTTTCTTCTTACCTGTACCAGGTCTTTATCACAGATCCTACCAATGAAACATCCTCTTAGAGTCTTTTGATTTGGTTTCTATCTCTTTAAACCAGGAGTCTCCAACCTTGGAAACTAAAGTTGGCAAGGTTGGAGACCTCTGCTTTAAACCATGTATAATCACTTTGGCTTTCTTCCTAACCATTTCTCTTCTTTGCTCCCCAAAGAAAAATGTCTTTTGCTTTTATACACAAGGGTATTCATACATACTTATACCCAGGGGTGAAATCCAGCAGCTTCTGGAGAACTGGTAGCGGAAATTTTGAGTAGTTAGGAGAACCAGCAAATATCATCTCTGAGTGATCCCAGAGTGGGGTGGGAATGGAGATTTTGCCATATCCTTCCCCTGCCACACCCACCAAGCCATGCCCACCAAGCCACACCATGCCCACCAAGCCACTGAACCAGTAGTAAAAAAAAAATTGAATTTCACCACTGCTTATACCTACCTGGACTTTATAAATTTACAATGTTTTCACTGAGATTATAATAATGTCATCATTACATTGTTAAACATGAAATCTTTTGTATTTCTGTATTTTTTTAGAATTTAGGATCTTTTTTGAAGTTAACTTATTTTTCAAGAAACCCTCCCATTCATAACCATACTGTATAGACATGCATGCCTAAGCCACATGGGGAAAAACCTAAGTCCACCACAGTGTTCATAAATGGATTAGACACCCCCCTCCCAGTTCACTGAAGGGGAGGAAGTGGAACAGAATCTGACTTGCAAGATTCTCTTATAACCAATCTCAATAAAAGTTTTAGCCTTCCTGTGGAGTTGATTTCTTGGTTTGGTCCGCCCAATGGGGCTGATTTGCAATCTGACAACATGCTGTTCAGAAACTTGAGGTAACAGAATGTTCTTGGGAAATGAATGTTGATCTCTGAGGCAAATCATAGGCAAACCCCCCTTACCTTTATACAAATAGTCCTCAACTTACAGCAGTTCATTTAATGACTGTTCAAAGTTACAGCGGCAATGAAAAAAGTGACTTATGATCATTTTTCACACTGATGACCTTTGTAGCATCCCTGTGATCATGTGACCAAAATTCAGATGCTTGGCAATTGACTCATAGTTATGACCGTTGTTGTGTCTCAAGATCATGTGGTCACTTTTTGCAACCTTTTGATCAGCAAAATCAATGGGGAAGCCAGATTCACTTAACAACCGTGTTACTAACCTCTCAACTGTGGTGATTCACTTAACAACTGTGGCAAGAATGGTCGTAAAATGGGCAAAAACTCACTTAACAAACGTTTCACTGAACGACAGAAATTTTGGGCTCAATTGTGGTCGAGGACTACATGTAATGGATTCCAAAACAGTTCCAAAAAGATTTCTCCACACTTGGATTTGCATCCTTTGAAACCTCTTCCTGAAATTCTTACATCCAGCTGAGAGTTTCAGTGCCCTCATTTCTAATAATTGCCAGCTTAACTCAATGGCTAAGGTGCTTTTTGATAAATGTGAATATTTGCATACCAACAAAACAGTCCTTGTCTTAGATAAGAACACTTCCGATCCAGAGGATTCCATTCTTAGATTCTGTAGGTGGCAGGTGAAACTTGAATCTTTCTTCAACCTACGTAGCTAGCTAAAGGCTATGGAGCAGGCTAAGTGGCCCATATAGCCTTGTCTTCTGATGTTTTGTCACCTTCCCCACCCACCAGAATTTTCTGTTTGAGGCAGATGTTTCAATCTGGTAGAGATGGGGTTGGCCCTGGAAAGAAAGAGGTTTAAAAACCAGCTGAAAGGAAGAGTATGCATTGAGAATGATTTGAGGTCCAGCTATTGATGTGACTGTTATAGTGAAGGCCCATGGTGGTCTTCAAGCTATTCTCGTCATATAATTTAGGCTCCCATTTGACTACTTACTAGGCTCTATTTTCTATATTAAAGTGTTGTGCAAACATCATGGAGTGAATTGGAGAGCACTTTAGCCACAGCAGGAAAACCAGCAAAGGGAAAATACAAGGCTTTGAATAATGTGTGAGGTTGTGTGCTTGAGAGGGGGACACCCCAGTAAGCAATAATGAAAGCCGTTTAGCTTCCTTTGATCTTTTAGTCCTTACTTAAATGTTGCCTAAATGGCATTTTCATAGAATATTTATGCAAAAGAGAGAGAGAGAGAGAGAGAGAAACAGATAACTGCTTGCATTCAATGCCTGTTTGCAACTGTTTATCTTGCAAGCTCGCTGGTAACCTTATCATTTGGTAAATATTTTCCATTTATAAATGCCCAATATATTTAGAACTGAGAAATGGAGGACTAGTTTTTATCCCATACATTTTTGTATCTAGTATTTAAACTGTTTCAGCATAAACGTTTTGTCTTTTGTAAGAGAAAAACACTTTATTCAAAGTTGACTAAGCACACCCAGTAATCCGTGTCTACTTATTGTGTGCCGGCTGTCTATTATCTTTCAGCTCTATGTAACTTTGCCCCGACATGAATTTGCCTCAGCTCCACCTGTTTTCCTCATGACAATAACTACATAAGCAGACTCTCCACCATAATGACCTAGAGTGCATTTGAGACCGGGTAGTTCAGAAAATGGCAGATGGTTCATAAAAAACAATGTACTACTTTACATCACTTTGTTGGTGTCTGGAATGGTATTAACATGACTACACTGTGTGTGTTTTTTAAAATAGTCTTTCTGCAATAACGGCACTGTTAATGCAATCTGATCTCCCAGATGGTTTGCCAAATGTGGCTATGGAATCAGGAGCCTTAGAGCAACTAAACATAAGCTGTTCTCTTTTCTCCTACTGCTGATTGAAGGTAGTCTTCGACTTACAACCGCAATTGAGTCCAACATTTCTGTTGCAAGCAAGAAAGGTATTAAGTGAAGTACTTGCTCCATTTTATGACCTTTCTTGTCATGGCTGTTAAGTAAATCACTGCAGTTATTCACACATTTCAGTGAATCTGACTTCCCTTGTTAACTTTGCTTGTCAGAAGGTTTCAAAAAGTGATCACAGGACTCCGGGACAATGCAAAGTGTTACGTTTGGGTATTGACGAGGCAGGAGACCAGGTTAGTGACAACAGCTCTTTAATATAGTGTGACCCAGCAAAACTCTGGAGAAAAACCTCTCCTTATATACACTTCAGCCAGAGGCTGCATCCAATCAGAAGCGAGATACTTCCCGCCTAAAACTCCCGCCAAAACTTACAGTAATACATTACACTCCTTCCCTCCCAGAAGGCACTTTGCCAATATTTACATATTACTTCTCTACGTAGTCCCGCAGGTACGTGGGGCGTCTCCTGACTCTCCCGGACCTGCGCAATTCACTTTCTGGAGTTGAGTCGAGCTTGCCGGAGGGGCTTTTCGTTCCTCTGAGCTCCTCCTCCCGCCATCCGGCCCTGGATTATTGCCGGCTCGGACCTGCTGTCCTCTAGAGGGACCGGAGGGTGTCGCTGGACTTCGCCTGACTCAGATAAGTCTCTGTTTGGTTCTACGCTTTCTGTTTGTTCTCGGCTCCAGTCAGCTGTGGGGTTAATTAAATCATAGTCAGGGCTGGTCTCGCCTAATTCTGCCTTATCGCTCAATCTGTTTCTTAATTGATCTATGTGGCGCCTCAAACTCTGCCATCGTCTATTTCCACTAGGTAAGATTTGGGGCCCGTTTTGTCTATGACTATCCCCCTCTTCCAGCTTGGGCCGTCGCTGTAATTATGTGCCCACACTGAGTCTCCTATGTTTAATTCCCGGATTCTATCTGGTTTTGTTTTGAACCCGTCCTGTACGTAGTTCGGGTGTAGCCGGTCTAGTGGGCACCGTAGCTTCCGCCCCATTAATAGCTCGGCTGGGCTGCGGCGGTGGCCACACAGGGGTCCTGTGTTGACGGTTAGGAATGCGTCGATGTGTGCCTGCCAATCGCCGGGGCCGCTTCGTGATAGCGCTTCTTTCGCACTCCGAACAAAACGTTCAGCAAGGCCGTTCGACGCAGGGTGGAACGGCGCTGAGAGGGCATGTCGGATGCCCTCTTCAGCCAGGTACCCTTCAAATAATGCTGCGTGAACTGTGGGCGTTATCGGACACGAGGGTGTCCGGTAGCCCGTGCGTGGCGAAAAGGTGTTTTAGTGCTGCAATGACAGCTCCAGCGGTTGTGGATTTCATTAGATGATCTCCAGCCATTTGGAGAATGCATCCACCACAATTAGAAATGTTTGGCCGTGGAAGGGCCGGCAAAATCAATGTGTATGCGGGACCAAGGGCCTTGGGGTTTCTCCCACTCCAACACTGGGGCCGAGGTGGTAGTGGTCTGATTCCTGACATACCTGGCATCGGCCAACCCTGTCACTGATTTCCTGTCCATTAGGGGCCACCAGACATAGCTCCTGGCTAGCCCTTCATCCTTACAATTCCTGGGTGACCCTCATGCAGTAGTTCCAGGACTTTTTCTCAGCTTCTCTGGAACTACCACCCTATCCCCCAGAGCAGGCACCCCTTGCACAGACAATTCCCTCTTTTCTTTACAAACTCTCTAAAACGTCGCCCGCGCAGCGGGCCATCCCTTGAACCCAACCGATTACAGTTCTTAAAACAATGTCCCGGTAGGAGGCCGAGCCACTTCCTGCGATGTGACTGGGCCAGAGTCCCAAGAGTCAATTAGTAGAACGGGGGTGCCCGGAGTAGGGTCCTCGATTTCCCCGGGCAATGGGCATCTGCTCAATGCGTCCGCATGCCCCAGCTCTTTTCCAGGTCGATGCTGCAGTTTGTAAGAGTAGGCGGCCAGAAAAATAGTCCATCTGGTCAGCCGGGGTGATAGTGCCACTGGCGTTGGGCGGTCGCCAGCCAGTAATCCCAATAGCGGTCTGTGGTCAGTGATAATTTCAAAGTCTCTCCCCAAACGATTCGTGAAATTTTTTCACCCCTGACACTATTGCGAGAGCCTCCCTATCTAGCTGGCTGTAATTCCTCTCAGCCGGGGACATCGTTCGTGAATAGAACGCTATAGGGGCTTCAGTGCCGTTTGGGAGTCTGTGGCTAAGTACAGCTCCTACTCCATAGGGGGACGCATCACAAACCAATACTAACGGCAGTCTGTTGTTGTATTGTATTAACAGGCTATCGCTTGATAGCAAACTTTTTACTGCCTCAAATGCCCTATTCTCTGACTTCCCCCACGACCAAGCAGTGTTTTTTCCAAGCAACTTATGCAGCGGTTCAGCAACGGTTGCCTTGTCTTTTAAAAACACGGCGTAAAGTTTACCAGACCCAGGAAAGCCTGGAGTTCTGTCTTGTTTTTGGGTGCGGGGGCTCTCTTTATCGCCTTGACTTTGCTCTCAGTGAGGTGAATACCTTTTTTGTCTATTCTATAGCCCAAAAATTCAACAGATTCAACCCCTATCTGACACTTGCTTGCTTTGACTTTTAATCCTGCCGCCCTAAAATTTGCCAAAACTTTCCTTAACCGCTTCCCCAGTTCTCTTAAATCTTCCCCTGATAACAACACATCATCGAAATAGGGTACGACTCCGGTAACCCTTGTAGGAGCCGCCCATCAAATTTTGGAATAGCCCGGGGCCACACTCACCCGAACTGTAACGGGTGCACTTAAAGGCACCCGGTGCGTTACAATGGTCTGGGCTTCAGCTGTGCTAGCATCCACGGGTAGCTGTTGGTACGCTTGTGCCAAGTCTAATTTGGCGAAAACTTGTCCGTGCCTAGTGAGTGCAATAAGTGTTGCACTACTGGAACTGGGTAGGCGCTCTTTTGCAATGCTTTGTTCAAGGTAGCCTTGTAATCAGCGCAAATTCTTATGGACCCGTCTGGTTTTATAGGGGTGACGATTGGCGTCTCCCATTTGGCATGGTCAACTGGCACTAGTATTCCCTGGCTGACTAATTTATCTAACTCTTTGTCGATTTTAGGTTTGAGTGCAAAAGGAACCCTCCTTGCCTTTAACCTAATGGGGGCTATTTGGGGGTCTAAATTGAAGGAGATAGGGGTCCCCTTGTACTTGCCTAAACGGTCCTCGAATACGTCTGCGAATTCCTCCATTAGGGCGTTTTGCAGGTTGCATCCGCTCCGGTGGGCGCCAGTCACCCCATTCCCAACGCCTGAACCAGTCTAGCCCCAGCAAGCTTGGCAAGGTTCCTCGACTAACGTGATGGGCAGGGTCTTTTCGTATGTCCCGTACTTGACCTCGACGGTCGTTGTCCTCGAACAGGGATGCGGTTGCCCTGGTAATCCTGCACCCGGAGCCGTTGTTTCTGTAGCTTGCGCTTTGCGATGTGCGGCAAGGCTTTCACAAAAGTGTCCCAGGACATGATTGTAATAGCTGATCCTGTGTCTACTTCCAGTCGGCACGGTACGCCTTCAATTGTCGGGTTTGTGAAGATCTTTTCTTCGATGCGGGTAGCTGCGTGGTCTATGGTAACAGTCATTCGGTTTGACTTCGCTCTTTCTTTCCTGGCCAATCGCGGGTCGCCTCGCCGATCTCGCGCTCTGATTGGCTGGTTTGAAATTTCGGCGGGAATGTGGGGTTTGCATCTCTGACTCAGAGCCGCTCTGATTGGCCGATTTGAATTTTCGGTGGGAAGGTTGGGGTGCTCGGCAGACTTGAGCCAGGTGCCCCTTCCTTTCACACCGCCGGCAAATGGCGTCCCTGAACTTACATCTTTGGCGCTGATGTCGCCCCCCGCAACTTCCGCATTCCTCCGGTCTTCCTTGTCGATTTTCCGTGTAGTGGACTTCTTCCTCCTCTTCGCTGGTTGACTCACGATAGGTTTCTTCGTGGTGGACTGTGCTCGCTTTGCGCCCGCCATCGGCGTGAGTCGCTTTGTAAGGTGTCTGCTGCATGGTTGGACATCTCATGGGCTCTGGCTTCGTCCAGGCGTTTGCCAATGTCAGGTTGCTCTTGGCTAGCAACCGTCTCCTCAAACGGATGTCTCTGACCCCCCGTATAAGTTGTTCCAGCAGCTCTTCGTCCAGATCGCGGTACTCGCAATGCTTGGAGGCTTGTCTCAGGGCTGCCATGTAGTCGCTGATAGACTCGCCTTCTTGTTGCCTGCGCTCCCCAAACTCGTACCGTCGAACGTATTTGGACGGGGCTGGTGCGTAGTGATTCTTCAGGAGGGTCTGAAGGGTCTGCCACGATACGGAGTGTAGCGGTGTTGGCTCCGCTAGGGCTTCTGCGACGGCGATGACTGCGGACCCACAGTGGCTTATGAAGTAAGCCCGTTTGCGGTTGTCGGAGACTCCCTGTAGCTCGTTTGCCTCCAGGAAACTTTCGAAATGGGTCATATATATTCCCCATGTCTCCTGGGTAGGGTCAAACGGAGTGGGTGGCGTGTAGCCGGTCATCGCTGCATTCGCTATCACCTTGCTGGGTTTGATTCTCGTAGTGAGTTCAGCTCTGTTCTGGTGCTCTGCCTCAAAATCCCACCTTCGTCGCCAATGTTACGTTTGGGTATTGACGAGGCAGGAGACCAGGTTAGTGACAACAGCTCTTTAATATAGTGTGACCCAGCAAAACTCTGGAGAAAAACCTCTCCTTATATACACTTCAGCCAGAGGCTGCATCCAATCAGAAGCGAGATACTTCCCGCCTAAAACTCCCGCCAAAACTTACAGTAATACATTACACAAAGCGATGCTACAATAGTCATAAGTGTGGAAAATGATTGTATATCAGGGTTTTTTTTAGTGCTGTTTTATTTCAAATGGCCACTAAAGGAAAGTTTGAGGACTACATGTTCATGTAGAGAATTAAAAGTTTTGTGACATGCTAGGGTCGGTCGGTCCTTCCTTCCTTCCTTCCTTCCTTCCTTCCTTCCTTCCTTCCTTCCTTCCTTCCTTCCTTCTTTCCTTCCTGTTTAGTTACAGAGGTTTTTTGTGTATTCTTATTAGAATTCTGGCAAGACAGAATAAATGCTGGTGTGAAATAGCAAATACGGTATCTTAAAAAGTAATAAGACTTTGCAATTTGGGGGGGGGGATAATCCTTATAAACCAGACTTATGGTTATGGGGGATTTCAACCTGCCGTTGGTCGGTGAGTCATCAACGGCAGCTTGGGAGTTCTTGGCTTCCATGACGGCCTTGGACCTGACCCAGTTAGTTAAGGGTCCCACTCACATCGGGGGAAACACTCTGGACCTGATTTAGGGGAGCTTGTTATTGAACCCCTGTCATGGTCAAATCATTCACTCCTTCGACTTGACTTTCGAACCACCAACCCCCACCTCAGGGAGATGGGACCGACTCGTTGGTTCCGTCCCAGGCACCTGATGGACCCGGAAAGGTTCCTGATGTAGCTTGGGCCATTTCCTGAAGATCTAGCTCACGGCTCGTCTGAAGAACTGGTGGCCACCTGGGAAAGGGCGGCGGCTGGGGCTTTGGATCACGTCGTGCCTTTGCGGCCTCTGACTGGGCGCCAATCTCGATTAGCTCCTTGGTATTCTGAGGAGCTGAGAGAGATGAAGCGCCGGAAAAGATGCCTAGAGAGTGATTGGAGGGCCAGTCGTTCTGAATCGGACCAAACACTAGTAAGGTCACACATTCAGACTTACCTAGTGGCTATAAGAACGGCAAAACGGGAGTATTTTGCCACTCTTATTGCATTGGCAGATAATCGCCCAGCCGCCTTGTTTAGGGTGACCCACTCCCTCCTTTTTCAGGGAGCACGGGAGGACCCCTTACAAGGGCATGCTGAGGACTTTGGACAATATCTGCACGATAAAAGTTAAAATAATAAATAAATAAAATAAATAAAATTTATGGATTAAAAGAAGTTCATGTGACCAGTCAAGCATTTTCAGGGGGTACCATTAGATGTGTGTATGTCTTTGCCCCATATTGCATGGCCACCTATATGAAGTATGATTCATAAAGTACAGACCAATATTGAATGGGAATATGGAATGCTTTTTGGCTGATGAGAACCATTGTTAAGATGAAGTCACTTTCCATTCCAGGCTTTGGGGATCCCTGATTCAAAAGTTCCCTACGCTTTTAGCCTTCTGGAAAGCTGTGAAGATCTGGCTGTTCTCCAAGCATTGAGTTAGAATGAAGGTTGAATTGTGGGGTGATTGATCTGGTGCCTAGGAGGAAGGGTACTTTAGTTTTTAGCTATGTTTTTATGAATAGTTATGAGCCATTTAGAGTCATTTTATGAGGTGGCCATATAAATCTTGTAATTAATACATAAATATAAAGCTTTATTTATATTATATTATATATAAATTTAAAGGATCAGTCATACACATAGAACACACTGTGTTTTTATTAACTCCAGAGTGCTTATTTTTACCTACCTACCATGTATTTGTTTAAGTCTTAATTAGACTAGACTTCTAATTTCTTTTTAATTTTCCTTCAAGAAGAATTTAATTCTTTGATGAAAATATCAAGGTGTATTTCACAGTAATTTTTGTAATGCTGCAGTTAAAATGCCAGAGCAGGTTTAAAGAAGAGATAAATAAATATAATCAGATTATCAACTTTTCGATGTTCTGTCATCCTGAAGGTTGTAAAATATCTGCTACTTTCACTATATTACAACTAATCCGTATCTACTTTAAAAAAATTCTTATTACATGTTGATGCTACAGCTTCTGATTTTTTTTACATTAGTGGAAATTGAGGTTAAATATAAGCCCTGCTTTCTAATCTTTTTGCTTTGCTTGCCCTTTTGAACTGAAGTGAATTTTAATATGCATGGCATCAGAGAACTCTGATAGGCAGAACAGGGCAGGTGGTAAAATAACTTTAATTAACATATAAGATTTCTGAAAGCATAATTGTAAAGTATTTAGGAAAGCATGACCCACTGGGAATAATCAAATGATTGATGAAGGCTCCAGCTTCTCTCAAGAGAAAAGCAAATTTATCATTTAAGAGAGGCAGTTAATATATCTAAACCAAGATATTCAGTGGAAGCCTATGGGATTTTTTTTCCTTTTTAACTACTATAAAAGCCATTAGGCTTACAGATTCTTGAGATACAAAATAAAAACTGTGATACATATAAAATGCAATCTCTCAGAAATCTTTAAAGAAACCATTTGAAATAACTAATTTATAGTATGAATCTACAGTTTAACATTCCAATAGAATCTTACTTACTGTTTTTAAATTTATAGAGCAACAAAGATGATTGTGGGACTGGAGGCTAGAACATATGAGGAACGGTTGTAGGAACTGGACATGGCTCGTATAGTGAAGAGAAGGACCTGGAAGACATGATAGCAGTGTTCCAATATTTGAGGGGCTGCCAAAGAGAGGAGGGGGTCAACCTGTTTTTCAAAGCACTTGAAGGCCAGACAAGGAATAATGGATGGAAACTGATCAAGGAGAGATTCAACCTAGAAATAAGGAGACATTTTCTGACAGTGAGAACAATTAACCAATAGAACAGCTTACTTTCAGAAGTTGTGGGAGCTTCATCACTGGAAGCTTTCAAGAAGAGACTGAACTTCCATCTGTCAGAAAAGGTGTAGGGTCTCCTGCTTGGGTGGGTGAGGGAGCTGGACTAGATGATTTACAAGGTCCCTTCCAATTCTGTTAATTTGTTAACAGAGTTGAGTTACAGCACATTAATTTCTCACATGATTTTGAATCAAAGAGTTATTGCTTATCATCTCTAGTTATGTCTAGTAACTTTCAAAGTAAGAAATGAAGATGCAAGTTTAGTATATCTAGATCCTAAAAGTTGCTGATATTTCAAAGGTATTATGCACTTTGGCCTCTCCAAATGAGCTTGAAGGGGAGAATTAAAAAAATTTAAAAAGTCCAACGATAGGTTAAAGTTACCATCATCATAACGTCGCCACAATTTAGCCAAATATATTCCAGGAGCTATCTGTCATTAAAAAAAATTCTCATTAGTCTGTGTAAAATAATTAATGAAAATGGAACCCCTCTTTAAGTATATAGAATGGGAAGCATTAAATCCCAGAACAAATTCTATTTTTGATATGTTCCAAAGGAAGAGAACATCTTTAGAAAGAAATACAGTATTCAGGATCTAGAATTAATTGATTTCTCAGATATTAATTGTCTAACAATCATGGAAGCATGTTTTGAAATTTCAGGGCCTATTGAAAAGTTTACAATTCGATCCACAAAACAGAAGTATCTTTTTTTTAAAAAATCCAGTCTGAAGCAGTAAAAAAAGTAGTATACAGTTTGGATTTAAAAGTGTCTAATTTAAGAATTTAATGATACGACTGGTACTGACCCTTTTCATCAGGTGGTTCTGTCTGAGAAAATGGAAAGAAAATTGTACATTTTGCTGAGGGAAGGTCTCTTCCTCCCATATATGGTTTATGGTTGGTTTATTAGATTTTTATACCGCCCTTCTCCCGAAGGACTCAGGGCGGTGTACAGCCGGAATAAGAACAGAATATATACAATTTAAAACAACAGTTAAAAAGAGCAAATTTTAAAAGGCTGAATTATTAAAATTTAGATTTAAAATTTAAAAATATAAGAATACCCAATTAAAATTCATCAATAATTATGCCAGTATAATTGCTTGAGGGCTCAGGCCAACTATATTATTGCAACTAGTGCAGTAATAAATAAAAAGGGTGGGTAGGAAATTGAACCCTTGAACAATTATTCGGGGTGTTGTGCTAGCTAAATGCTTACATTGTTGATTTGATCTTATGCTTAATGACAGACTTGAGCAAGAATTTGTGCTAATGAATATATGATGTAAGCTGTTTGCTAATTAGCCTAATTGTTTCACATAAATTTGTGGATACATAATGTAGATTGAGTGTGTAGATGTAGGTAAGTTATTGAGTGTGTAGATGTAGGTAAGTTGTTCCAATTTTGATTGCAGAAAATATGACTTCAGTAACAGAGTTGTTAATGCCTGGAATACACTACCTGACTCTGTGGTCTCTTCCCAAAATCCCAAAATCTTCAACCAAAAACTGTTGACTATTGACCTCACCCCATTCCTAAGAGGTCTATAAGGGGCGTGCATAAGAGCACAAGAGTGCCTACTGTTCCTGTCCTATTGTTTCCTTTCTTTATATTCAATTAATTTATTTATTACATACTCATATATATACTTATATATGTATAGTTACTTCATGCTTACGCTCATATATACTGTGTGACAAAATAAATAAATAAATAAAAGTAAAATAAGTTTGAAAGTGTGTAAAAATGCAAGTAATTAAATAGATACCACTCTAGTAGGACAGCTAGCAGAGTTCCGAGCAGAAGTGGGAACTGGCAGCGGACCTGCCCAAATGCGAGGTGAGGTTGACAGAAGAAAGACCCAGATAACCTCACATCCCCCAAACATTGCTAGCCAGCTGGTGCAAACCTAGTTTGCCTCCTGTGGTGCACCACGGATAGCGTGCATGCATGAACAAAGAACTAGCAACCTAGGCCGCCAGAAGTACTCTGTGGTAAAAAGCATCATAGACTTCTCTGGCTATTTACCAGTGGTGGGTTGCTCCTGGTTCGGTCTGGTTCTTGCGAACCGATAGTAAAAGCGGCAGGAGTTTCCACCCACCTGCCCGGACATCATCATGGATGATCTGTGCATGCGGAGACACGTGCTAGCACTCCCATTGCAAACTGGTAGTAAAGGTAAATAGAACCCACCCCTGCTATGTACGCCATACACTTAGAAACAACCAACCCTGTTTTTCTGTGCATTCAAAAAGGAAATTGCTAATGATATGTGAGGCTATATAATATGATTACCCTCTTGATGTCCTTTCTCATCGTCCTTTCCCTGTATCATGTGAAACTAAAAAAATATATGCATCCATTGGTTTTTAGAGACAGAAACTTCAGCTGACGTAATAATAGCCTTGTTAAATATAACTTTTCTTCTAAAGGTAATTACTGAAATTGCATCAGATGCCATTTATAATAAACCTGAAATGAAGCCGGAGCTGTTGTTTATCTATATTTGTGTCCTTATGAGATTTGTAGAGAGAGAAGTGGATCACACCCCTATTTACACTATTTGATAGAAGTCCAAACATCTAATATTTTATGTAAATAACAGCACAAACCTTAACTGCATACAGTAATACATGCCATTTATGTTCCATGCCTGCGTACAATCCTGCCCTTTGTCCCCCAGAAGGAGGAGAGGGGGAAAAAAAACAATTTGTTGGGTAAATCTTCTTTCCTGTATCCCATTCTTAATTCTGAAGGCAATCAGGTGATTTGAAATATTTCATCATGAAGATACAGCAGTAATGTGTGTTTCTTTATGCTGCTTCCCTTCCCATACTTCTGATCAATCCTTTCTCTGTTTTACTTGAATTTGCCCCTTCCCCAATGGCACACACTGCCTTTAGAAATAAAGTTCGGAAGAATCTTTATGTGCAATATAAATCACAGAGGCTAATAGCTGGCTGCACCTGCCCTTCTCTGTCTCTGCTCTCTCATTGCCAAGGCATACCATATTAAGCGGCCTTTTCCAAAGCGTCATTCTCACTACAAATTTGTAGATCATCTTTGTCTGGGAAAAAGGATAGAAAGCTGCTTTTTAAATCCAGTTCCTTTCCTACCTCCCCTGCCCCACAAACATATTCTCACTCTTTTCAATAGGATCTTGGACCTCTTAAGTACCTTCTGCTAGCTTCCGGAGGAATATTTGTACGCTCATAAAAAATGGACAAGGATAAAGTTTTCTAAAGGGGTGTTTGTGTTTCTCTCACTTTCTGTTTGACTGCTCCTTGCTTTAAAACAGTCATTCTCAAACATTTTAATCTTGGGATCCCTGTGCTTTCTTAAAAAGAGATCTGGTTTTAAATAGGTTATACAACTAATAATATTTGGTGAATTAGAAATTAAAAAAACGAAAAAAATTAAAATGCTTATTTGACTATGAAAATTCTTGAAAGGTCTTGGTGATCTTAGGGGTCCCCAAACCACACTTTGAGAACTGTCACTTTAAAAGATCAAGTGGGAAAGAAACATACTTTTAGCTTGTAAGGGCTCACCTTTGTTATCACAAAGAAACTCTTTAGAATCAGGTTTGTAGTGAGGGTAATAAAATGGGCTAGGATAATAAAGAAATGCTGATTGTTTTGCATAAAACAATATATCAAGTCCATTTGTGAGAACCTGAGTCCTTGTGTTGTTATGGGGCCACAACTCTTATCAGGTCCAAATGGTCAGTAGTGAGTGGTTTGGGGAACCAACTACTCAGCAACATTCAGAGGGCTGCAAGTTACCCATCCTTGCTTGATTATGCTGTTTTTTTTTATCTGTGTACAATAAAGCCATCTCCTCATTAGTGATTTATAACCTCTTATATTGCACAATGGTGGCAATATAAACCCTTGCTTCCTTGGTGATTCGTCACCACAGTAATGACTTAGATGAGCAATATTTCAGTGATCTCTGAGACACTAAATCAGTAAGAGAATGTCTTAAGGTAATCTGATATTACCTTGATTGATATCTGTCAGCAGATCACCTTCCTGGTGTTCCTTGTGATCGTACTCTTGGTACCACTTAACCAACTTTGGCTGATTTTTCAAAAACTAAATAAGGTTGGACGGACTTGGTGGCTCAGGGGTTAGGACGTTGAGCTTGTCGATCGAAAAGTCGGCAGCTCGGCGGTTCGAATCCCTAGTGCTGCCGTGTAACTGGGTGAGCTCCTGTTACTTTTCCCAGCTTCTGCCAACCTAGCAGTTTCGAAAGCACGTAAAAATGCAAATAGAAGAAATAGGGATCACCTTTGGTGGGAAGGTAACAGGGTTCTGTGCGTCTTTGGCATTGAGTCATGCTAGCCACATGATCACGGAGACGTCTTCAGACAGCACTGGCTCTTCGGCTTTGAAACAGAGATGAGCATCACCCCCTAGAGTCGGCAACGATTAGCACGTATGTGCGAGGGGAACCTTTACCTTTTAAATTAGGTTGGACTTGATTAATACTCGGATGGGATTTCTAGATTTGCCTAGAAAAAGGCAAAAGCAAATCATTTGCTGCCAAGAAAATTGCACAGAGATGTCCTTGTACAGTACTCAGTAAGAATTGAATTCACCATGCCTTTTAACTTTTTTAACAAGAAAAACATTTTTTCCCCCAGAACCACCAGCTATCTAATTTGGTTAATTCAGGGGTGAAATGCTATCGGTTTGGGCTGGTTCATCCAAATCGGTAGTAAAAAATGCTACTGGTTCGCCAAACCGGTAGTAAAAAAAGTTTTTTAAAAAAGTTCCAAAAATCAGCTGAGCGACGTGCAATCTTCGGAACTTTTTTTTTTTACTTTTTAAAGCATTTTTAACTACCGGTTCCAGAGAACTGGTAGTTAAAAATGCTTTAAAAAAGAAAAAAAAAGGTTCTGACGATAGCATGCCACAGCTGCAATTGTTGGAACCTTTTTTTTTTTAACCTTTTTAAAGCATTTTTTACTACTAGTTTCGGAGAACCAGTAGTATAAAATGCTTTTAAAAAGTTTTTAAAAAGATTCCCAAGCTTGTGTGCCACAGCTGATTCCCCCCCAGCTGTTCTTCTTACCTTCTGACACCTCCTTTTGGTGTGTAATGCGCATGCGTGCACCAGCACTTGCTTTCTGTGCAGCGCACATGCACAACCAGCAAACCAGTAGTAAACCGGTTCAGATTTCACCACTGGGTTAATTCGGTATAATTTTGTGTGTGTATGTGCTTTAGCATTCCAATGTTTCAGAAATGAATGAGTGAATTAAGAATACAATATATTAATCCATTTTATAAGTGAGGGCTTGTGAAACAGGTGGAGCTATATTTTCTTTTTACATGCAGGAATGCAATATTCAGGCTTGAAGCTGAGGAACCAAAAATGATATGAAGAATTCTCATCAGATTCTGCATGGAGTATACTTAGTGACAGCACTAATTATTAGTAATTTCTAGACTATCTCAACTTTTACCTTGATGAGAACTGAAATGAACACTCATTGCCTGTATCCCTGCCGCTGTCTCTTCTGCAAGCATTGCTCCATTGGAAGATGTGTTTGCTGAGGCTCAGGAAGATCCAGGATGATGGAGAAAAACGAGGGTGGACCACAAATATCTACCAGCAGTCAAATCAGGAGCTACAGGACAGGATGGGAAGTGGAATGCAGGGCTGGTGAAGAAAAGAAAAAGGGAGAAGAAACCTAAAACAAATTAGGATTATTTGGAGAAAGCTACATTATTAGATTTGAGTTTTACACAAAATACAGGTATCCCAATGCCCAACCAAATGCATTTATTTGATAAGCCTTGCTTTAGCACAGGGGTGTCAAACTCGCGTCGTCACATTGTTGTCACGTGATGTGACTTTTTTCCCCTTTACTAAACTGAGGGTGGGTATGGCCAGCATGTGATGCATCCGGTCCAGGGGCCGTGAGTTTGACACCCCTGCTTTAGCAGTTTGGTACATCCTGATAATTAACTACTTTGATAGTTCTCATTTTGAAGAGCTAACATGACTACCAGTTTGTTGCCTATTTTAGATCACCTCACACTCTTTTATTGCCAGTAGATCCTTCATAATAAGTAATTCTAGCATGCAACGAAGTTGTCCTGCAGTGGCTTTCAGTTCCCCTCCAGCTGTTTTTTCCCTCAGCAGCTGGATAACGAGAAGGAGGAGCTCCTTATGGTTTAGGACGGGGCAACATATTTGTCTCTTTGCTGCTCTCTAGTGGCAGACTGCATTTGTGCACTGTCTTTATGGTAGCTGGGGGAAATGAAACATGCTGGGACAGGTAGTCCTCAGCTTATGATCACAAGTGAGCCCAAAATTTCTGTTGTTAAACAAGACATTGTTAAGTGAGTTTTGCCCCATTTTACAACATTTCTTGCCACAGTTGTTAAGTGAATCACCACAATTGTTAAATTACTCATGTAGTTATTAAGGGAATCTGAATTTCCCCTTGACTTTGCTTGTCAGAAGGTCGCCAGAGGTGATCACATGACCCTGGGACGCTGCAACCGTCATAAATATGAGCCAGTTTCCATGCAGCTGAATTTTGATCACATGACCCTGGGGTTGAAAGTGAAAAACAGTCCTAAGTCACCTTTTCCAGTGCCATTGTAACTTTGAATAGTCACTAAACGTTTGGTTGTAAATGAAGGACTACCCATATTGGTCTCTTGCATGTTACAGGATGGTCTTATTTAAATATTTTTTTAAAAACCCTTTTCTAATTTGCAATATTGCTGGTGGACATTAAGGTGTCTCCTGGTTTAAATTCTGGAAAACAGATAACTCTGGACTATCATGAACAAGCTGTTCCTGGTGTGGTTTATTAACCGAGACTCACAGATATATAATACATATGGTTGCATTGTTCAAAATGTTATTAGAGCAGCTAATGGTCTGTGTTAGAGATTTTGGCGTATCTAACACTCTTTCCCCTCGCAGCCTTTATCTTTGTGGAATGTTCATGGCACATTCTTTTAGAAACAATTTATTCATTAGTGCAGCAATAATCATGGAAATGGTTCACAGCCTTTTTTTTTTTTAGCTAAGCGGTTTCAATCCACGCAAGAATGACATTTAAATGGCAATAGCGTAGCCGCAAAATGAGGTAGACATTTCCCTGCTACTTTGCAGCTCAGTGAACAGGATTTTTTCTTCTCCTGAATGTAGGCCCTGATGCATTTAAGATGAATAGTGGTGATTGTGGGAAAATGATCTCTTGTAAACTCGCAGTATCCTGCTAGGAACAAAGACTAATTTTTTTTTTACTAGGAACTGATGAGATCATCAGACACTCTTGTCTTGGGAGAATTTGATGAATCTGCAGCTTTTACCTCCTGTATATGTGGCAGGTCTGCTGATAGCTTAGAGAAAGATAGTTTGAACAAAGAGCACATGGAAATATATGTTATAGCCTGAAATATCCCATTAGGTATAAAACCTATCTTCATATCCTGATCACAATCCTTCATATCCTTTCATTTAGTATAATGAAACATTTCTGTGCAGGAAGTGGACAAAATTTCAGTGTTTTCATGCGAAATATAGTGTGCTTTTCGTATTGTATCTTTAATTATTACAACTGAAGTAGTTAGAGGCTCCTATGTATTTCGTTAAAAGGAGGAGGCATGCAAAGCAGTTTAACCAAATGGTAAGAAAATGGTATTTGCATTAGAGCACCGGTGTCAAACTTGCTGCATCACATTGCCATCACGTGTCGTTTCGTGACATTTTTCCCATTCGTGGAGCTGAGGTGAGTGTGGCCTGCGCGTGACACATCTGGCCCACAGGCTGCCAGTTTGACATCCCTGCATTTTAGAGACAATGATTTGCACTGTACAATTGTTTGGGCTTTACTCCCCAAACAATTACTGGGGAGCCAGCACAAAAATTATATTTTTGCATTTATTTATTTGTTTGTTAGATTTATAATCTGCCTTTCATCTAGAAGCTCAAGGTGGCCCCCACTGGCTTTCCTCCGCTTACAACTCTCTTGACAATAAGCTGGTGAGATAGCTTGGACCAAGCAAAAATGAGTCACTTGTGGACTTCTGTGGCTGAGGGTTGGCTAGAACCTTGGTCTAGTGTTGCTGGTCCAGCACTTTAATCACCACACCATACATGTTTTCTCAGTTTGATAACTCAATTCAAATCAAATTAAGGGATTTGATTACTAAAACTACTCCTTGCGTATTTCATAACTTTTCTTTGTTTTAAACATACCCCTTTTGAGAGCAACTTTCCAGATCCTTAGCCTGAGGGGATCTTTGATTTAGAATCACTTTATAAGCTGGACTGTGTGTGGTTCTGCCCTTACTTTGCACACACTGAGTAATTCAGTCCTTAGGGAAATATAGAGAATCCTGTCAAAAATCTTCTACCACATGTATGCTATTTTCCTTCAAAATATTTAAATATATCACCAAGGAAAGAAAAAGTTATCTAATTGATAGGGCTAAGAAAAAAAAAACCACCACAATTTTTACAGCAGGCACTGTTTAGTTGAAGGTTTTGCTGGATCTGATGGGCTGAAAGTGGCTGTATTGTACAATATATGGATCCATTTTGCATCCATTTTACAGTAGTCCTTGACTAACAATCACAGTGGTACCCATAATTTCAGGTGTAAATCATTGCTGTTGTAAGTTGAGGCACCATGTCATTGGATTCAACTTTACAACCATTTTTATAATGATCATAAAACAAATCACCATGGTCATGAACTAAATCATGTGGCCATTAAGCAAATCCATTCTTCTTAATGGGAATTTTTTTTTTGCCAGTTTCTGACAAAAAATGCTGGAAAACTGGCAAAAAAAGGTCACAAATCATGGTCACTGCAGCCGGTCATAAATGTAAACTAGATGACAACTTATATATAAGATATATATATATATATATATATATGTAGGTAGGTCTTGGCATATATATATGTAGGTCTATACCCGTGAAAACCTACGAAGATAGATAGATAGATAGATAGATAGATAGATAGATAGATAGATAGATAGATAGGTAGATAGATGTAAGCTAGATGACAACTTGCCTGCAGAAGTTGTAAATTGGATTATAAATAAATAAATAAAATGCTCCAACACTGGAAATTTTTAAGAAAATGTTAAAAATGTTGAGATGGTGTAGGGTTTCCTGCCTGGGCAGGGGGTTGGACTGGAGGGCCTCCAAAGTCCCTTCCAACTCTGTTGTTGTTGTTGTTGTTGTTGTTATTATTATTATTATGTGTCTAACATGCAATCCTATGACCATGGGGGGGAAGGCAGAAGTCATAACTTCATGGACAGGCTGTTAGCTTTTTTTTTTTTTAAAATATCATAACTTCAAACAGTTGTTCAGTGGCTGGTCCTAAGTCGTGGACTGCTTGTAGCGATGACTCTGAGAAGGCTTAAATGCATTCCTTCTCCACCTCTTTCTCCTTAAGATCATCACTTGATAACACAATTCCCTTTCATACCTTTATAGTACAGAAATTAAGAGGAGTCTTAGGCAGCTCAGGTTACAAAAGTTGTGCGTTGCAGTTCAACAGACTGCAACATGGGAATATTAAAAGGATCTTCAATCTGAAGCATTTGGATAGGGAAGAAAAAAAAAACATAAAGGAAAATCCCTGCTCCTCAGTTGAGTTTCAAGTTTGTTTGCAACAAAAATGCCTAGCCAATCGGATTGATCAAGACAAGGTTCTGCTCATCCTCCTTTCAGTAATCTCTATATTATGAAGTATCATTGAAGCAGAACAGGTCACTGAGTGGGAGGAGTTCAAAAAGAATTCTTCTAAATTAAGGAGAGAAAAGGAAGATTGCTTAGTGATTATTCCAGGGCCAGGATTCCTATATACCTTTATATAAATCACAGTTCAAAGGCTCTGACAGATCAAAATGAAACAGCATGGACACCTGGGTTTTGTATGCTCTTTCACTCCCAAAGGAGCATCACTATTAGGATCATTCACATTACAAACTGAAAAGACTGTAGAGAAATGAAAAGGCAACTCCATGAAACACAAAGACAAAAAACGTTCACAGTATATTCTAAGCTTCATGGATCTAAAATAAAGCATAAAAGAAGATAGCTGGCAAACTGACTTCTACAGTCTGTATATTTGTTATAATAATAACTGATTTCCCATTGTATTAATTTAAATAATACGACGATATTCTCTGTCTATATTCAGAATGGTATATATACATTAGGCGATATTAATACATGCACACAAACTTCAAATTTAATAGATGATGATTGATAACTTCTAATGCAATTAGTTACCGTTATACCTACATGTCATGAAGAAATCTAATGGATATTTAAAGGTAGAAAACCCACCTTTTACTTTATTAATATTTTCCTATTTTCTACATTGTTTTTAGGTTTTGGATTGTATGAGCTGTATGAGAAACAGTATTATTTGCATAAATATACTTTTTTTACTTAAGGGTACAAGGAGCCCAATTAAGATTCGAACACCGACATGGGGATTAAAAAGTCTTCATCTACTGTAAATTGCTCTGCTGTGTATATGAGATTAAAATGGAAGACTTTAAGAATTCAACGTAACTGATTGCCACACCTACACATGCATTTTGTATCCAATTTAAGAGCAGAATTTGGTGACTCTTGCCTTTATTTTCTGAAGATGTTATGGACGGGAGGTGGTGGTGTCATGGTTTGCATGTTACTCCACTAGGAATAGTTTCAATTCAACAGCGTAATTTCAGTCTCTAATAGCTAAGAAGGTCTCTAATAGCTTAGAAATAGTTAAAGAGCAATTTCTGAAAGTGATTAGAAAGTGAAGCTTGCAAATTTAATACCCTTTAAAATCTCCTCTTTGGTGAAGAGGATGGCTAATCCCACCATCTCCTGATACTCAAGCATGTTGAAAACTGCTGTTGTGTAATCTCCTTATGGGGAGCAGCCATCCAAAGCAGATGTGTGTGATCTCCTGGGTCTCCTTATTCAAAGAGGTACCAAGGAATAGGTCTAATAACTAGTTTCTTGTTCTTTGGTATAGTTGTCAGCTCCATTTTTGCAGAACCATCTGTTGTGGCCCACCAGCTGCCAGCAGAACTGGCGGCAGGCTCGGACAATGAGGAGGTTGGGGAGGAACTTGGGCCAGCTCTGGAGTCTGGGGAAGGCTCTGATGGATGCTCTGTGTCAGACACAGAGCCAGAGCCAGGACCGTCTGATATTTCCCAGCCACTGGAGAGGCAGTTGCCTTTGGAGGCTGAGATAAGTGGGTGGGGAGAACAGCTGGGGCCTGTTCAAGATGCGTGGATGCGCAGAGCTGTTAGAAAAGGAAAACAACTGAGGAGAAGGAGTCGACTTGGGAAGCAAGGCACACGTGGTGGACGCTGAATGCCCTCTCCCTGCATGGGAAATAAATAGAATGAAAGGGGACTGGTGGTCATAGGAGACAACAGTTCGGATTTCTGAAGATTTGGCTCATCATGTTTTGTGCCTCAGACTGCTTGCCAGAACTTAATTTGCAGCTTTGTGGCTGGGAACTCATGGCCTGGCAATTATCACAAGGAACTGATAAGGTCTGTTACTGCAGTTAACTCTTTGAAGGACTATTGCCTGGACTTTTCAGTGTGTGAATGCTATTAATTCACAGGAGATAAATAAAGAGGGGTTTTGCTTGACAAGGAGTCTGTTGTTGTTGTTTTTTGTTGTGACCCAGGCCCAAGTAGGTAGTATTAGATGCAATCAGTTCAAAAACAAACAGGCTTTATTAGAACAGCTGAGAATTAACTCATTCTCAGTGTAGTCCAAACTAAATCAAAACAAATTCTTCATAACATAATTCTTCAGTCTTATCACCAACCTTGGTCTAATTAGGCAAACTGGCAAAGGCTTTTCTTGGCAAAAGTTCGGAAGCAGAAGATGCCAATAAGAAATAAATGCAGCAAGACAAAGAGCAGGTCTATCAACGTTGTTTTCCGACAAAGAGCCCAAATGCCTTTGCTCATCTTTTAAGCCTTATGGGAGGGGCCAATCATTTCTTGGCCCTACTCCCGAGTCGTCCTCTTTGCTTTAGCTGCTCTTGCCTTCTGGCAGCTCTTCTCATGCGTGCACTAGGAACAGGCTCCTCCTGTTCTTCTGCCTCACCATTGTCAGCCTCTAGAGGCTCCAGAATCTGCACATCACTCCCAGATGACCCTAGCCCTATCTCTGCCTCTGACGCAGAGCCCTCATCTGGCCCTTCTCCAGCCTCCAGAACTGACCCATGTTCTTCTTCAGCCTCATCACTGTCTGACTCCACTGCCAGTCCGCAGGCTGCTTGCAGACCACAACATTTTTGTTTCTGTTAAGGCTGGGTCAGAACACCATCTTCAGTTCTCTATAATTGCCCTGCAAGCCAAAGCAATGAAGTCTAAGAGTGAATCTAAGCAAAGTTGAAGGCAAATGAGATCCAGGCAGAAGAAGAACATCATGGCTTCAAACTCTAAGGGACTGGTTTGGACAAAACTCAACAGCACTTTTTCGTGCGGCTGTTGATAAAAATAGGGTCGCCAATATCCAATGATGGATAGGGCACAAAAAGAAGAAGAAGAAGAGAGAATCTAAAATGGCTTTTTGCTTTAGTAGTTTAAAATAATGACAAAAGAAATTCCTTGTATAAGTTGTATAAATGGACAAGCATTTCAGTATATTTTCAAACTATTGAAAAAAGGGATGTGATATCTCTTTGCTAGAGCTGGATTCTTACATATTTTACTTGGCTATTTGTAACAACTCAGGAAATAAGTAACTGCCAGGAGTATCCTATAAAATACATTGATTTAGACTGTTTCTGTTCACCTTGGGAGCATATATTTCATTCTCAAAAGATAATTACATTATGCTAGCATTTGCAGTTTCATAGGAGCTGAAAGCTCATTTTTAACAATGTAACCAGTTTTCTCAGTCCATGTGCAATAATAATTTTGTCCTTACAAAGCAATTATGTCAGTACTTCTGTATTTATTATGAAATGATGATAGGTGGCTTTCATCCTGGAACAAACAGAAGACTTTTCGAAATATCCCATGTCATTAACTCCTTTGCTTTGGGGGAGGGAACTGCTAAAGTTATTTGTGGAAATCTGGGCTTATTATGCAGCTTTGCTTCTTTCTTCTTGTTTAATTAGTTAAATACCATGGTTTTAATTTCTGGCAAATAAATGTTGGTTTTTCTCATCCTGTCTCTTGTCAATGACTTGTATTTACATGAAACTTTTTTAACCTTTTAAAGGAAGACATTTCTATTTAATATGTTTAGTGTTTTCCAGAATCTCGGCTTCCGTGACTCATTGCCCAGGATGGCTATTCCATGCTTAAAATTAGTGGTTGCTAATTGGTCAGTTCTCTATAAATTTGTCTAATCCCTGTTTAAACCCAGCTAAACCAATGTTGGCTATCACTCCTTATGGTAGTGATTCCATAAATTAATTTGAACAAGAGCAGTGGTGGATTTCAATTTTTTTTAATACTGGTTTGGTGGGTGTGGCTTGGTAGGCATGGCAGGGGAAAGATACTGTAAAATCTCAATTCCCATCCCAATCCAATCCATTTTCTCCCGATCAGCTGGGACCTGGGAGGCAGAAAATAGATGGGGGCCGGGCAAGTCAGAATTTTTACTACCGGTTCTCCGAACTACTCAAAACTTCCACTACCGGTTTTCCAGAACTGGTCAGAACCTACTGAAACACACCTCTGGAACAGAGGCAAACAAAGTCATAACCAAAAGCCAACATGAGTTTGTCAAAAACAGATCATCCCAGGCTGTTGGAGGTGATGTGTTCTGGTCTTTTTACTTCCTTTTTACCTTTTCATTGTGTCATTTAAATTGTATGTAAATGTGATTTATTTCTACCTGTAATCTTACAGGTTAATGTTTAACCCACATCTGGATTTTTCACTTGCCATTTCTTAGTTGCATAATGAGCTCTTCTAAATTTTCCTAACTTCCCACTTACAAAGCAGTGTCATTTGCATTATTAAATTATTAGTGTTGTGTAGTTTAGCCTAGATTTTGATTTCCGCTAATCACTCTTCCAGTCTTGCCAATCTTATAGCACACTTCCTGTATGAGTTAAATAGGTAGTAACTCACTATTAGTAGTAAGACAAAATACACCTTTGTCTCATTTCTTATCCTATTCTGAACTATATCATTTGTCTCAATTTAATTCTTACAGTAGTGTCTTATTCATTATAAAAATTCTTCACCAGATTTTTCTGGGATGCCCATTAGCCTTACTGTGGTTTACATTTTGGCATGATCGATCCATAAGCCTTGTTGTGGTCTAAAACAGGGGTCTCCAACCTTGGCAACTTTAAGACTTGTGGACTTCAACTCTGGGAGTTGAAGTCCACAAGTTTTAAAGTTGCCAAGGTTGGAGACCCCTGGTCTAAAAAATCAAAGATAACCCTTATCATGTTTACATGCTTTCTCCAAACACCATTTCTGCTCTGTTTATTTGAGATTTATCCAATTCAGTTCAGTTTATTGTGGTCCTAAATAAGTACAGATGATTAAAAAATAAAGTTTAAGACAGAATTAAAATACATTAGTAAATCAATCTGACATTTATAAGTGAGGTCCATGATAGAGCCTATGTTAAATTATAATCTGAACACTACAATTATATTAAATATATATAAAATTATGACAAAATTAACAATCTAAAGCTCTTAGCATCAACAAAGTAATAACATCTAAAATTTAAACGAATTATAGCTATAAGTAGTGCATTCTTGGGCGGTTGGCCCATCAGAGTCTGACAGATTTTTCATGCTGCTGCACAAAAGCTAGCTACGTTCACTGTTGCAAAGGATACTTCATCTGTGAGCAGCATCTGGCATAGGCAGAATCTGGGCAACCAGGATATCTAATAATCAGCGGTAAGATGATTCCGGTCCAGATGTCTTTGCAAAAGTAGCAAGAAAGAGCATATTCTGTACTTTCCACCTCTCCAGATCACAGGAGGAGGTTCTTCTGGGATTTATCTTTCTATTCATGGCCTTTTTCTCCTTTCTAAGACCTTAAACAAAATTCGGCATGAGAAACCAGTGTAATATTGTAGTAATTCTGCATCTCCCTTTTCCAGTATAGTTACACGCTGATCTTTTTTCATTCGTTAAGAGCTTCTGTGCACCATAGCTTTGTTTCCTGTTTGTAAATTCTCTGGAAATGAAACTGACTTAAGACTGGAAATGTCTTAATTTATTTCATCCTCATCCACCCCTTTGGCCGTAGGGATGGTCAAGGGTTCAGGTGTGCAGTATACAATTAATAATTCTGCTCCTTCACTTCTACTTCCACCCACTCCAGGAAAGCAAGAGTAGATTTTTCATTTGATGGGCATGGCTTTACAGCACTGATAGGAACCACACACACACACACACACACACCAAACAATTCTGCAGTTCTTCTTATTGCTGGGCTAGAAGTGGGAAGTTGGCAGAATTCTTGTTAATTTCATCAGTTTAAAAAAAAAAAACAAGAAAGAAATGATAGCATTCCCCTGCTCCACTGCTGAACTCATTAAAAAAATGAACAAAGAAAGATTTTTCATGGCAGGCAGTCTAGCAGCTCAGCAGGAAATGGCCATCAAAGATGACAGTGGGGATTGTGGGCTTTGTGTGTACATGCTTGCTTGCCAGACTCGACATACATGAGCCAGCTGGAATGGAAACATTTGTGTTGGACAGAATGAAGTGTGGCAGCACACCAGACTGCCCTGCTGCCATCATGGAAGGGGGAAAGACTCCTTTTGAGACAAAGCAAGACAACTCAGGTGGGAGGTCACCTTTTCAGCAGCCTTAAGTGGGCTGAAGATAAAGTCATCTGAAGATAAGGCCACCTGCCCTCCCAAAATTATAAGACCATCTTTGAATTGAGAAAGCAGAAAGTGTAGATCAGTCTTAAGACACAAGTCATGTTCCATATGTGTTGATGCTGAGCTGTTAAGCACTGCAGCTGCCATTTTCCTATAGCTTTACAGAGTTCAGTGGTTATTTGACCCACATATGATGTCTTCTTATTGACAGTTAGCCTGTTACCCATACCTGCCAGTCCAGGAAAATGCAATCTTGAATGGGCTTTCTCTCCCCAAATGACTTGTCACTTTGCAACCACGTTTATAAAGAGTTTCAGTTGCTCTCTGATATTTGCTGGGCTGACATCCAAGTACTCTATGAAAATGTCTTTCCTTTCTTATTTTCCTGTGCTGATATTCTTGATTGAGATGAACTTTCTGTACAGGAAGTCCTTGACTTAGAACAGTTTGTTTAGTGACCATTCAAAGTTACAACAGCACTGAAACTAGTGACATGACCCTTTTTCACACTTACGACCGTTGCAGCATCTCCATGGTCATGTGATCAAAATCCAGATGCTTGGCAATGGATTCACACTTATGAGAGTTGCAGTGTCACATGGTCATGCGATCATCTTTTGCAACCTTCTGCAAGCAAAGTCAATGGAGACGTCAGATTCACTTAATAACCAGGGATGTGGTGGCTCAGTGGCTAAGACGCTGATCTTGTCAATCAGAAGGTCGGCAGTTCAGCTGTTCAAATCCCTAGCACCATGTAACGGAGTGAGCTCCTGTTACTGGTCCCAGCTTCTGCCAACCTAGCAGTTCAAACACATATAAAAAATGCCAGTAGAAAAATAGGGACCACTTTGGTGGGAAGATAACAGTGCTTCGTGTATTTAGTCATTCTGGCCACATGATAATGGAGACCTCTTCGGACAGCACTGACTCTTCGGCTTAGAAACGGAGATGAGCACCGTCCCCTAGAGCCAGAAACAACTGGCACACATGTGCGGTGGAACCTTTACCTTTAACTGAACAAATGCAATAATTAACTTAACAACGATGGCAGGGCAGGTCATAAAATGGGGCAAACCTCACTTAACAACTGTCTCACTTAGCAACAGAAATGTTGGGTTCAATCGTGATAGTAAGTTGAGAACTATCTGTATTCTTCTTGCTTGATGTTGGAAGCCTGAAGTCGTTTGATCTTCACAGGAAAGATGGTCCTATCAGGAACTCATGCTTCTATTGACACTGTTGTCTGGATCACAGAAGCTGCTAAAGCTCCTACTCTCCAAGAAGACAATCCTCTTTCTGATTTTTAAAGGGAATGAATAGACTGCACGGGAGCCATTTCTCTTCATTTTTATGAAAAATTTACTTGCATTATATTAATACTCGCCCAACCTCTGAGTGCCTGAGGCAAATGAAATGATACCTTTTCCCTTCAGTTCCAAAAAGAAGATTAAATCTTATATTTCTACACTGAACTATATTTGAATTCAGCTCTATCTATTATATCAGATGTTACTGCTTCTTGAAGTGACTATGCCATACCGCTTATTAGTAGGGCTGGCTCTACGAAAATAGAAAAGAATTATAGCATTCTTCATTGGCTGGAAATTTCATTTGTCAATTAGCATTCGCTAGAAATATAAAGTATTTGTGTGGCATTCTTCAGCCTCCTATGCCTTGTTGATTGATGAGATTAATTTGGTAAGTGAATATGTAGCAGAAGGGATGGAATTTTGCCAGTGTTGCTACTGAAGCTATAGATGAATTCAGTCTTTTGCATAATAGATTAAATAAAAAACCAGAACATTTTAAAAATATAAAACGATGGTTCACAATCCTCCATTCGATGTTGATATAACATCTCCTTTTTTCTTCTCCCTACAAAATACAGGTATTTTGTACTACTACAGTTTTGATGGGAGTAGTGTATCTGTTTGATGTAGTGGTTAAGGCATCAGGCTAGGACCCAGGAGACCATGAGTTCTAGTCAGAGGTGGGTTTCAGAGGTTCAGACCAGTTCTGGAGAACCGGTAGCGGAAATTTTGAGTAGTTCAAAGAACCGGTAGTAAAAATTCTGACTTGCCCCACCCCCATCTATTCTCTGCCTCCCAAGTCCCAGCTGATCGGGAGGAAATGGGGATTTTGCAGTATCCTTCTCCTGGATTGGGGAGGGAATGGAGATTTTACAGTGTCCTTCCCCTGCCACGCCCACCAAGCCATACCCACCAAGTCATGTCATGCCCACCAAGCCACACCCACAGAACCGGTAGTAAAAAATGTTGAAACCCACCACTAGTTCTAGTCCCACTTAGGGACGAAACCAGCTGGGTGACCTTGGGCCAGTCACACACTCTGTGGGTGTGGGACAATGGCAAACCACTTTTTGAAATCTTGCTAGGAAAACTGAAGGGATTTGTCCAAGGAATCACTACAAGTCAAACTGACTCAAAGGAACCAAAAGAAAGAAAAGTGTATAATAATAGACATTTTAGATAATTACTGTACACATAGTTGCATTCAGTATTTGTAGATAATCTATTTGCAAAGCTGTCATATGCAACCATTATTTAGATATTGCGGATAAGTGATACAGAGGCTGTTGCCTTTTGGCTTTTAGGAAGTAGGAGCTCTAATAACTGAAGCAGTTGATCAGGAGGGTCAGAGCCATCTCTATTCAAACACTTCGTTAATTCACCTAGTTAATATTTCTTCAAGTTGATCTGTCTGAACTATAAACACATCATTGTTTTGTATGGCTCTTTAATTTTCTCTTTTGTTCAGGAACAAAGGGCATTTATTACCAAATAAACAATTCATCATTTTTGGGGAGGAGAAAATACGAATATATTTTCAGTATGTAGAAATCAATGAAAAACACATGCAAAGGAAATACTTAGGTGGTTTTTGAAGAAAATGATGTGACTTAAAATGCTAGGAATTTAATCAAAACATTAAGAAATCTTTGCAATTTCATAGACCTACAATTCCTGGTCATATTATGGAGGAAAGTCAAGTTTAAAAATAGTTCAATATGCATCTGCTGAGAATTATTAACTGATCTGTGAGATTGTTATAAATTTCTTATTGTGAACATAAACTTACTGCAGCCTCTTTTAGTGTAATGCCTTCTGAGTTGATTGAGGGTGATTGGAACCATACCCCAACAATATAACATTTATTTTAAGGGTTCCTCTCCTAAAATAAGTAAGGAATAAAGAAGTGCTAAGAATGGGACCTTGAGTATCTTCCATAGACGCCATTCATTGCCACACATTTATATATTATTTGTTTTATATTCCACTTTTATTATTTTAATAAATGACTCAAGATGCAGAACATACATAATGCTCCTTCCTCCTCCTATTTTCCCCACAACAACAACAACACTGTGAGATGAGTTGGTCATCCAGCCAGCTAAGGCAGGACTAGAACTCACAGTCTCCTGGTTTCTAGGCTAGTATCTTAACCGCTACACCTAAACTGGCTCTTTTCATCATTTTTAAAAATCATTGCTTCAGTTTCTTAAGATAAAAACTCCACGTTGCATCCTATTCATCTGTGATATTAAATTCAGCTGTCCCGTCCATAGAGAAAAGAGATATAGTTCTGCAACATTACATTTCCCACTGCATATAGCTGTTGCTAAATAGAAACATTAATCATTGATGGCTTTGTAATTTCTTCTGAATAACTCCATGTGCAGCTTTTTGTGTCTTCCATATGGAGTAGAGTTCTCTCGGATCATCACTTTAGCATGTGGTTTTCCATGCGCTACTACATCACTGTTTAAAATCCTAGGCTTAGGGAAGCTTAACAGACAGCTTTTACACACAAGGTATTCTTTGATTGAAAATCTAATATTAGCCTTCACAGCTTCTGGTTTCTGTAGTTTTAGAAGCTGCCATGGACTTGTTGCTACTTTGGCAAGAATAATCTTTCAACAGCAGCTAAGGAAGAATCTATCTTTCTGGTCCTTTTGAGGATACATACCACTTTTTTTAATCCTTTAATTGCATTTTTTGTGTTGCTTTCTGTCCAAGTTACTTCCTGAAAGTTACTTTCCCCGCCCCATTTTTTACTTTTTTCCATTATTTCAGGAATGGGAAACATTTTGGTGGTCAGGTTTAAAGGTCTTGTAGGAAGAACCTCATTGGATGGATGAGATGATGCAGAACAGGTGATGCTGAGTCATACATTCAGAAGAATAATTTTCCTTTTCCCCCCCTCTGATATGGAGCATGTTCTTTTGAATTAAGTTGAAGCTCCGCTACACCTGGAGGGTAGTGCAGTGATAAATATGCCGGGCTTGTCAGTTGGAAAGCTGGCAGCCCATGTATGAGAACCAAGTTCCATATGACAGGGTGAGCTCCTGCCCTCGCCCCACCTCCTGTCCACCTAGCACATGCAGATGTGAATAGATAAATAGGTACCGCTATAGTGGGAAGGTAACAGTGCTCCATGATGTCATGCTGGCCACATGACTGCAGAAATGTCTTTGGACAGTGCTGGCTCAATGGCTTTGAAATGGAGAAGAGCACTCCTCCCTATAGTCAGCAGTGACTAGTGGAGTAAAATTTGTGTGTATCCCTGCCTCAGAACAATGGGAATACTCACTGCTCAGTGAGTATATGTATAAGGAGGAGGAAATGTATCAGATCAAATTTTTTACTAGAGAATTGCTAATAGATAGGCTTTATGGCAGCAGATATTTCCAGAAATGCAGGGGATATATAGGAGGCTATATATGATCTCAGCCTAAGGCCAAGAAAATGATATTCAGGAACTACCTGAAGCCCTGGGATAACAGTCCACCTTTATAAAACTTAAGTTCCTTTGGATCACCTAGGAACAGGACAGCTGTGGATATCAATTGAGAAGACGTTCTGGACTTCCAGGAAGTAGGTGTAAAAGCTACAGTGTATTAAAATAAAATTTAGCATTGTTAAAGTCTGTTTACATAAAATGTCAAGGCTTTTGGGTGATCCTTAAAATAACTTCGCTTATAATAGTATATAAGTGTAGAAGTGGTGGGATTTGTGATCGCTGGGAATATATGGAAATTGTAAGCACAAGATGGTGGAAAACTGATGCACAGAACTGTGCAATATATTACCAAATATCAAGTTCAACATCTATCCTACAGTGTCTGCTAGCCTAAGACATAATTTGCCTCTGGTCCTTTCACGTTTAAGAAGAAAGATGCCTTGAAATTCCAGTAGAAATTCCATCCTGTAACATGTCTTTCATCTCTACAAATATTATAATTTGAATTTATTGTAAAAGTTTTAAAATGCTTTTATAAAAGCAACAAGTATTAATCGGTATTACTTAAAGATGAAAATACAGGATTATGCTATGCTTTGTTTGCTAAGCTGTAGAAGCAGCTTAAAAGTATTAGGCAAAGAAGTAATGCAAATAATTTTCACTCCCACCAACCCCAAATCCAACTGGATGAAATCATCAATAATACAGGAAAGATGCTGAGGAAACAAAATAGGTTTAAAATTATCCAGAACCAGAATCTGAATCAGCCATTCATCAAATGGCTGGGTTTTATATACAGTTAATGGAAACTAAGAGATTTATTTATTAAACATGTTTTTATGCTGCTGAAATAAAAAAAAGACTGTTGGGGATTTACATAGAAAATTGTAATGAAAACTGAAATAGGTTACTGTAATTCCTATGTGGATCAAATGAACAGTAATATACAGTATATTAATAGGATTCATAGTTCGCTTTATGTGTTCAACACACAAAGCTGAGTTTCAAACAACCTGTGGGCCAATAATTGTGGCAAACTATTCTGAATGAAGGGATGCGATGGCTCAGTGGCTGAGCTTGTTGATCGAAAGGTCGCCAGTTCAGCAGTTCGAATCCTTGTGCTGCATAACGGGGTGAGCTCCTTTTACTTGTCCCAGCTTCTGCCAACCTAGCAGTTCGAAAGCACGTAAAAAAAATGCAATAGAAAAATAGGGACCACCTTTGGTGGGAAGGTAACAGCGTTCTGTGCGCCTTTGGCGTTTAGTCATGCCGGCCACATGACCATGGAAACGTCTTCGGACAGCGCTGGCTCTTTGGCTTTGAAACAGAGATGAGCACTGCCCCTAGAGTTGGGAACAACTAGCACATATATGCAAGGGGAACCTTTACCTTTACCTGTTCTGAATAGATGAAATTAGGGTACTCTTCCTGTACGTATTTCTCTTTCCATCAGCCAACAAGAATTCAGATGATTTATTGTTTTAAAACAATTTCATTTCAGATGCAGTTTGCACATCATGTAAAACCAGAAGCAAGCAAATCCACAATATATTTATCTAAAGTGTGGACCCAGTCACATACTTCCGCTGTATCGCCTGTGAATTCCATGTCATATTATAGGCTTGAAAATGCCTTTGCAACATGATATAATAGCATTATCCTGGTTATCCTTCAAAGACACAGGAAACCTGCCTCCTACAAAGCAATTTTTTGGACTGGCTGATAGTTGGAAAGGATATAAAAAGATTCTCTCTTCCCAGGAATGTCTGAAAGGTCAAAGGTCATGATATGAAATGCAGCAATGATATTTTTAGAGAAAGACCCCACATTTGGCTTATGGCTAGACTAGGTAACAAGGAAAAATCTCCTTTGTGTTAAGCTCCTAATGCGTCTTTGCAGTTTTCTAGGCAACAGTATTGAAGTAGTTTTCTAATACCATCTTCTGAGGTGATTTTTTTTTTAGTTTTCAGTCTAGCTCACAGCCTGGTTTTTTTCTTCTCATTTTCCTCTTTTAAAAGAATCTTAAGATTAAAAAGTTGTGCATTGGATTATGTGTGTATGTGTTATTTATAGCAAATTAACATATTTTTGTTTCATACATCGAGTATTACTTCCCCATGCCAAGTAAAACCTCATGTCTGCAGGAGAGAAAGGGTGTGGGAAAAAGCCCATAATCTTTGCATCTGAATTACTGTTTAGTTCCTATAATTGTGAGTTATGCAGAAACGGTTGCTTGACTCATAGCTAACATAAGGAAAATTCAAGCTGTCAGAGGCAGTGACCTGTTCCTGCACTGGATGATTTTTGACCTTCTGCTCTCTGAACAGTGTTCTTTTCCTTGTTCATTCCCTGGGCTCTTTTCCTGCCTGCTATCCAAAAAAAGAGTGCAATTCATGATGGATGAAGTTCATCTGACCTCATCCGTTCACAAACTATGTATCCGTTCGAAACACAGATGCCACAATACAGAGGGCCTATTGTTTTGCCACCATGCAAAACAGAAGTCTAACTAAGAAAGGGGCGACCTTCAGTGTCCTTGGCATAGAGTTACTAAGCACATGCCAAGAAGATGCCATATAAAGGAATCTTAGAAGGGCAAAAATGAGGGGCCTTTCCCAAATTACTCTTAAAAAGTTGCTTCCTTTCGCTATTCCAGTATCCTTCTTTTTTTTTTTTATTCAAAAAGTTTTACAGAAAATTTTTTCCCTCCTTTCCCCCCTCCCCTCCCCCCTCCCTTCACAACCCCCCTCCCCCCCCCACTTCCCGGTATCCTTCTTAATTCCTTCTTCTTTCCATTGTAACCTTTTTATTCCAAAATTGTAATTCAGAATTACATTTAGTTGCCTCTGGTATTTTCAAGCATCATGAATGGCAATGTCCACTGAATATCTTGGAAGAAAATCTGTTTTTCGATGCAGTAGCTTAAAGGAATGTAGTGATTCTTTCTCCATTAGGTGGCTTATCTTTGACAAAAATATGAAGGATCTAAAGTTTGTGAGAACATTTCACTATCCATTCTTGATGATAATAACTCAACTACTATCTGCCTATAAAAGTAGCGGCTATCAAACAGTCTATATATCATCATTATTGGAGAAGAGCAACACCTGGGATAACTCTTAAGTTCATTAGGTAGCTAAACAAGAATAATAACAACTCACATATGCTTCTTAGGAAATAAACTTTTTGGCTGCTGCACTATTGGTAGAGATTCCATGCTTTGCTGTTTAACTTCCAATAGCCAATGAAAAACCATAAAGGGAGAGGGATTAGAAGAAGCCAGACAGGGGTTTGTGATCTACTTGATAAACCTAACCTGGGGTATGATCCATTGTGTGTCGTGGAAGAGTTATCATGCCTCCCATCCCAGTTGCTTATTTCTTCCATGCATTCTTGCATTTTCTTTGAGATAACTTACATGGGTATCATCCAGTGGTGGGATTCAAGTAATTTAACAACCGGTTCTCTGCCTTAATGATTTCTTCCGACAACCAGTTCACCAATCTGCTCAGAAAGTTAACAACCGATTCTCCCGAATTGGTGCGAACTGGCTGAATCCCACCACTGGGTATCACCCCTAATTTTATCCTCTCAACAATTTCTATGTGAAATGCAATAGATTGTGCTGGGTAAGAATGACTCACTTCCTGTGAACTGTGAGATTGAACCCTTGTGTCTCCCTAGATCATTCCAGCAGCTGAACCATTATACAAAATGTTTTTAGCTACCATTCAGCTTAGGTTAATGTAAAATGGAGTGACTGGAACAAGGTAAAATTGCAGGCTTTTTAGTGCGAGCCTTTTGGTCTGCTTTTAGCCTTTTGCCTATTAATTGTGCTTAGTTCTGCATGTGTATCTCACAGTTGGGAAAGCTTGGTATAGAGCATAAAATGTATGAAGAATACCATTTTTATTTCGAAAAATGAACAACGTTTTAAAATTTTTAAAAAATCTTTATAAGTTCTGTTTATAAAAATCAATAGGTTGTAAAATCTTTAGAAAATAAGAAACACATAACATCTAAATCTACACAGACAGAACAATTAATCAGTGGCAAAAACGTGCCTCCAGAATTTGTGAATGCTCCAACACTGGCAGTTTTTATTTATTTCTTTATTTCTTTTAATTATTTTTTTATTATTTTTTTCTTTAAAAACAAAAAGAAAAGTTTCCATTTTACAACAGTTTCATATCTGTGTATATCCACAGTATATGTTTCCCCCCCACATATATACATATTTATTTTTGTGGTTTCCTTATTCCCTATATTTTGTATATACTCCTTACTTATTATACATACTATTATATCTATATAATTGTATATTTAATATCATTTTATTAACACTGGTAGTTTTTAAGAAGAGATTGGACAACCATTTGTCTGAAATGGTATAGGGTTTCCTGCCTAAGCAGGGGGTTGGACTAGAAGACCTCCAAGGTCCCTTCCAACTCCTATCCTATCCTAAACTGTTGGGTCAGGCTTCTACTATTAGTAGAAATAAGTAACTCCAGGGCTAAGCCACAGCCATTAGGCACAGCCGTTAGTGATTAGGCAAACCTGTGTCCATGGCTAGCATGTATGTCCATGGCAGAGGAAATAGAGTTTCAATTACATTGAAAATAACAATGGGATTAATATTTTAGTTCTTCTTTCTGTCACTGTTTTTAGGCTACTTGCTTTGCTGGATCACACTCATACCTGTATTGTGCTAGTATCTACACTGATGGAACAGCCATCTTGATCATCAATCCCATAAATATCAAAACTAAACATCAAAAGATAACATTTATTTTCATGATCATGGTTTCCTTTCTTGCCATGTTTTTTTTTCCTTGCTGTTTTCCTGCCTGCCTTTGGCAATGTTTGTTTTATTCTGAGTGTAAGAGTGCAGTCTCAAAATAGAAGCAATTCTTAACTAACTTTGTGGTCAGTTTCAATTTAATTTCAGGGCAATGAAATTGTCTTTAATGCCTAGAACACATTTTAAATATTCTCTTATGGTGTGGTAGGGAAAAAAAACTCACCTAAGGGCATGTTAACAATTGGAGAGGATCTAACAATCATTTTATTGAAGGGAGGAAGTTACAATGAAAGTGTCAGTCTCCTGTTATTGAGAGAAAATTTCTCCAAAGACTGCTCAACAGAATTCTTTGGTAGGTTTACAGAGATTGAAGGTAAACATGTGCATAAATTTGATCCTTGATGATGATTTGTTTTACAACTGATAAGGAACATGGGTTTCCCTATGTTTGGAAACGTAACGGGGTGAGCTCCCATTACTTGTTCCAGCTTCTGCCAGCCTAGCAGTTCGAAAGCACATAAAAAATGCAAGTAGAAAATAGAGACCACCTTTGGTGGGAAGGTAACAGCGTTCCATGTACCTTTGGCGTTCAGTCATGCTGGCCACATGACCACGGAGACGTCTTCAGACAGTGCTGGATCTTTGAAACGGAGATGAGCACCTCCCCCTAGAGTCGGGATGTGCAAAGGGAACCTTTACCTTTTTATGTTTGGAAAAATAATCTTTTGTAATGAAGGGTGCTTAGTCTTTGAGAAGTGAGGATGAAAGCTGAGGTGATTGTTGTTCTAACATTTTGACCCTGCATCCCACATTGAATGGAGAGAGTTGTAAGGACACCCATGATCTGTAACTTTGGGTATGTTTTAGATCAATTCAATGATGTAATAGGCTACATCTGTGAGGACATATGTTATGAGGGAGTAGAAGGGTATGAAGAAGATGGCTGAGTAATTTAACTGTCTTTTGTGGTTAGATACATTGATTTTTACATTAAACAGTCAAGCAAAAGAATAGATATTTAGGTGGCATTGATGACTTATTTATTTAGGAAATTTATTTGCTGCCTTGTCTAGTATCCAATGTCTTTGGGCAGCTTACAGCATAAAACATTAAAGCAGAAAAGACATTAAAACCAGTGGTGGGATTCAGCCACTTCGCACCACTTCGGGAGAACCGGTTGTTAACTGTCTGAACAGTTTGGCAAACTGGTTGTTGGAAGAAATCATTAGGGCAGAGAACTGGTTGTTAAATTACTTGAATCCCACCACTGATTAAAACCAACAATCATAGCACACAGCAGATAAAATCACTGACAATTTATAAACTGTTAAAACCAGATGGGAAAGGCGGGAGCCAGACACACAGGGGAGGGGAGGTGGGGTTAGGTTTTAATTAATCAACCATCTCCAGTATGAAACTCCCCCATTGGGTCCCCAAGCCATCTGGCAGACCCACCTCTTGAGGCTCTTTCAAAACATCAGGAGGATGGGAGCCAGTGGTGAAAGCCATTTTTTTTACTACCGGTTCTATGGATGTGGCTTGGTGGGCGTGGCATGACATGGCTTGGTGGGGGTCACTTGGTGGGTGTGGCAGGAGAAGTATACTGCAAAATCTCTATTCCCACCCCACTTCAGGGGAAGGATACTGCAAAATCCCCATTCCCACCGTACTCTGGGGCCAGCCAGAGGTAGTATTTGCCGGTTCTCCAAACTACTCAAAATTCCTACTACCGGTTCTCAGGAACCTGTCAGAACCTGCTGGATTTCACCCCAGTGGGAGCCAATCTCATTCCAGGGGGTAAGATGTTCCAGAGGGAAGGAACCATGTCAGAGAAGGCTCTTCTGCTGGAACCCACCAGCTGAAATTCCTTGGTGGATGGGATCCACAGCATAATTTACCTATTATTGTAGCATATAGGAGGCAATGGAACAATGTCTTTTCCATGTCTGGTTGATAAAGAGCAGCTAGGGTCATTTGAAATGCTGATAAATGATGCATGGTTTCTACCTTATGTTATCTTATATCCAAGGATTGTCCAAGTGAGAACCACTCAGCTGTCTAATCTCCGTCATTGTGTGCAGTTTCTGGGAGTCACATTTCTGCAATTAAAGGAAGGGGAAGGCTAGAGTAAATAAAGCAAGTTGTAATCTTTCATTGCTTCTCCTTCATCTCCCGGTATCTGTAATTTCATGTAATTTGTTAATATAGATCAGGGGTTTGCAACTTGAAACACTCAAAGAGCCATTTGGATCAGTTTCCCACAGAAAAAAAACACCCGGAGCCACAAAACCCTTCCCGTGCCTGGCTATTTCTTGAGTGGCCACAAAACTAGCATATGTAGTTGAATTAAACATTCTGTTTTCTTCTGAAACTTTTCTTTTCTTGGATTTATCCATGGTTGGCCTACCGGGGGTTGAAAAGCTCAATAAATTGCATGATGATGGGTTTTGCACATTGGCGGTTGTGACGCCTATTTTGAGTGACAGGGAGCTGCAGCAGAGGGGTGAAAGAGCCACATGAAGCTGCAGAGCCGCAGGTTGCTGACCCCTGATATAGATACTGCAAAAATGAACTGTGCGCATGCCCTATGCACGGTCACTCATGCTCTCGTGACATCTCGTCTGGATTACTGCAATGCTCTCTACATGGGGCTCCCCTTGAGGAGCACCCAGAGACTCCAGGTAGTTCAGAATGTGGCTGCGCGGGTGATAGAGGGAGCTCCTCGTGGCTCCCACGTAACACCTCTCCTGCGCAGACTGCACTGGCTGCCTGTGGCCTTCCGGGTGCGCTTCAAGGTTTTGGTAATGATCTTCAAAGCGGTCCATGGCATAGGGCCGGGCTACTTATGGGACCGTCTGCTGCCACCGAATGCCTCTCACCGACCCGTGCGCTCTCACAGAGAGGGACTCCTCAGGGTGCCATCGGCCAGGCAGTGCCAACTGGCAACACCCAGGGGAAGGGCCTTTTCTGTGGGGGCCCCCAACATCTGGAACGAGCTTCCCCCAGGTCTTCGTCAACTTCCTGACCTTCGAACCTTCCGCCGCGAGCTTAAGACACATCTATTTATCTGCGCAGGACTGGACTAGAATTTTAAATTTTTAAATGTTTAAATTTTAAATTTGGTTTTAAATGGGTTTTATTATTTATATCTTTATTTTAAATATTCGGCCTATGTAATAAGTTTTTTAAATTAATGTTTTACCCTGTATATATATATGTTTTTTTATATGGCTGTAAACCGCCCTGAGTCCCTAGGGAGATAGGGCGGTATAAAAGTGTGAATAATAAATAAATAAATAAATAAATAAATCTGCTTTTCTAGCCATTATCTATTTCTTCCTTCAATGTTGGTGGAATGTCATATTTTTAAATGGTGAATTTGCTGTAATGTCTACCAGTTTCCAGACTTTGGCTGCTACTTAGTACATAAAAATAAACACATTGGAGTCCTCTCCTAGTCCATCCGTGTTAATTTCAGCTCATAAAATTAAGAGGTACATTTGTACAAATTCAATATTTACTTCATTTTTTTTTTTAAAATGATGAGAGTTTCAGGAAGATAATATATACAATTACTGTGTATCCCTTGAAACAATGCAGTAAAAATGATAAAATATTACCACCAACAAACCTTACAATATTGACCTTTGCAGATCTGCAAATAAATTATGCCTTACACAATGTAAGCCGCCCTGAGTCTTCGGAGAAGGGCGAGATATAAATTCAAATTAAAAAAAAACCTGAAATCGGATCATAAGCATAAACATGGATTCACTTAGCAACCACTTCATTTTTTTAAATTTGCATTTATATCCCGCCCTTCTCCGAAGACTCAGGGCGGCTTACACTATGTTAGCAATAGTCTTCATCCTATTTGTATATTTATATACAAAGTCAACTTATTGCCCCCAACAATCTGGGTCCTCATTTTACCTACCTTATAAAGGATGGAAGGCTGAGTCAATCTTGGGCCTGGTGAGACTAGAACCTGCAGTAATTGCAGGCAGCTGTGTTAATAACAGACTGTCTTACCAGTCTGAGCCACAGAGGCCCATTTAACAGCTGAATTGCTGGTCCCAATTGTGGTTGCTAAACAAAAACTACCTGTATTAATAATAATACACAAGTTACAATACTCAGTTTGGCCTAACTCAATAAATAAAGATTTGGATTGGTCTATGAAGATTCTCAGTCATCCAGGCCATGGTTGTCCCAAAGGTGCTTTTTCAAGAGGCAAGTGGACTTTCTGGTTTTTCTTCGAAGACGTTTCGCTTCTCACCCCAGAGCTGAAAAAGCTGCTTGGATGAAAAATGAAATATCTTCGAAGGAAAACCAGAAAGTTCACTTGCCTCTTGAAAAAGCACCTTTGGGACAAAGATTTGGATTGTGAGAAGTTTCAGTGGAAGAAAATTTGCTGAAGGTAAGTCCCCTGTTTCTTCTCCACTGGCCATCCTTTTCCACTGAAAACACCATATAGATCATGAATAGAATAGAATAGAATTTTTTTTTTTTATTGGCCAAGTGTGATTGGACACACAAGGAATTTGTCTTGGTGCATATGCTCTCAGTGTACATAAAAGAAAAGATACGTTCATCAAGGTACAACATTTACAACACAATTGATGATCAATATATCAATATAAATCATAAGGATTGCCAGCAACAAGTTATAGTCATACAGTCATAAGTGGAAAGAGATTGGTGATGGGAACGATGAAACGATTAATAGTAGTGCAGATTCAGTAAATAGTCTGACAGTGTTGAGGGGATTATTTGTTTAGCAGAGTGATGGCCTTTGGGAAAAAACTGTTCTTGTGTCTAGTTGTTCTGGTGTGCAGTGCTCTATAGCGTCGTTTTGAGGGTAGGAGTTGAAACAGTTTATGTCCAGGATGCGAGGGATCTGCAAATATTTTCACGGCCCTCTTCTTGATTCGTGCAGTATACAGGTCCTCAATGGAAGGCAAGTTGGTAGCAATGAGTGAGCCGTGGCAGGATTTTTGAACAGGCTGCAGAATCTCATAGTTCAAAAGAAGATCAAAAGCCTAGCAATAGAGATGTGATTGTGTTTGAACATCTTTTTTTTCTGCCTCTGGTATCTCATGGAACCCCATCAACTTCAATCCCTTAGAACAATGTTTGAAAAACTCTGAGCGATAGCGTTAAAACCAGGGGAAAATGTTTTCAAAATTGAGTGAGCTTTTTGGAGGTCTTAATGGTCTGAGGGAGGATGGGATTTAGGAGTCATTTTCTATCAACCCTTGTCTGTGGAGCTTCTTAAGAAGCTAGCCAGAGCTCCAATAAATTGATAGGAATTTATTGGCTGGGTAAGCTATTGGTCTGAAGGGGGACAAGAAATCATCCTTCAAATATGACTGTTAAAGTTCTGTGCATTTGCAAACAATGTGGAACTTGGTCAAAGCCTTCCCCAGGAGGAAAGAGATGAAAGGAAATCAGCTTTCTCTTCTATGCTAGCTGGAGGCTTGTATAATTTACATAGAATTGTTTCTTTTTCACATACATCAACTGAAAATTGCCATTGCATAGCAATTAGATTTAATGGAATGGTGCTTATGATAGCCCAAGCATGCCAGCAACCCTTCAGCTTATTATTTGAGGGGAATCAATTACTCAATTGGATGTGTTGGTTTTTTAAAATCATTTTTAATAATAGTTTTTAGGCTTTGAGAAACAATGTGTGTTATGTCTGACACTTGTTTTTCCTTACAGAAAAAGCAAAGCTGCTTCCTGCATGATTTTGTAACATTTTGAGGCAACCATATTTATCCTTGGTCTTTTTGAAATAGGTGTCAACGTGTTGATTGTTGATCCAGAAATTTGCAGTTTGATTAAACTTTTTTCTCCTTTAAGTTTTATTTTTAAGGTTTCTTTATGTGAGCTTAACTATTGTTGAAAACAAAGGGGGTGGGGAATCCATATGTTCTACACATTCAAATGTTCTGATTAATGAGGCTGGTTAATGTTTTATATTTAGTGTCTAAGGATTGTTCTCCCCCTGCCACCCAAGATATTTTTAAAAAGCCATAACAATCTATTTAACAGATGGGCGTAAAATTAAATCCTGGTATCTTTAAGGGACTTAAGTTCAGCCAGAAAGACTAGCAATCCAAAACCTTGTTCAGGATTAGGATTGGGGTTAACTCTAATCCTTATTTAGAGCTATTTTTATACATATAAATTCATATCGTGAAGGTCACTCAAATAAAATCACTGTCAATTTCAGGAGAGATGGGAGAATGTCCTTTGCTTCTAGGTAGAAGAGAGGAGATCCACTTTGGTGTACTCTGTGATTAAAGTACAAGGCTGGAAACCAGGAGACTGAGAGTTTCTTTTATTTTTATTTATTTATTTATTAGTTTTTCAAACATGTGCAAGGTAGCAAGGAAATGAATACAAATAAATGGGGACAGTAGGACAGGGATGGTAGGCACGCTGGTGCGCTTATGCACGCCCCCTTTACAAACCTCTTTGGAATGGGGTGTGGTCCATGGTAGACAGTTTAAGGTTGAAGCTGTGAGGGTTTGAGGATGTAACAATGGAGTCGGGTAGAACATTCCAGGCGTTGACCACTCTGTTGCTGAAGTATTTTCTGCAATCGAGTTTGGAACAGTTTACCTTGAGTTTATATTAATTGTTTGCTTGTGTATTATTGAAGCTGAAGAAGTCGTTGACAGGTAAGACATTGTAGCAGACAATTTTGTATACTATACTTAGATCAGGCCACAGGCGGCGCAGTTCCAGATTGTCCAAGCCCAAAATTTCAAGCCTGGTGGCATAAGGGGTTCTATTGTGAGTAGAGGAGTGGAGTACACTTCTGGTGAAATACTTCAATCGTATTAATGTCTGATATACAGTGTGGATTCCAGGCAGATGAGCTGTATTCGAGAATTGGTCTGGCAAGGGTTTTGTATGCCCTAGTTAGCAATACAATGTTACTGGAGAAGAAGCTTCACAAAATTAGGTTAACAATTCTTAATGCCTTTTTGGTTCTAGTCCAAGCTTAGGTACAAAGCCAGTTGAGTAACCTTGGGCCAATCGCTCTGTCTTAGTCCTAGAAGCAAGCAATGGCAAACCACTTCCAAAAATATGGCTAAGAAAATTGCAGGGACTTATCCAGGTAGTTGCCAGGAATCAGCATTGACTTGAAGACATATAAACACAAATATGCATCCATAAATGCCAAGGGCTTGCCTTTCCTTGTATAGGTCTTGGAGCAGCACTGATGGTTTTTTTTTTACATAGTGGCTAGTCCTGAATTCAAGAAACTCTCATAAGGCTTTAAAGTAGAAAACTGTTCCTCCAGAATGTTATTGTAGTTCTGTACGTTCTCTTTGGCTACAAATTTCCTAGGAAGTAAATCTAATCTAATCTTTTTTTTTTCTTGCTTGTTAAAGAGATGTTTCATTCTCTTGACAGGTGAAAAATTAGAACTGGCACATTTTTAAATTGATTTTGATTTTAAGGGGCGGTTTATCAATTGTTCATAGTTGCAATCAGTCCTAGAACAAGCTTCTATAAATTAGCTTTAACAATGCAGCAATTGCTATGAAGCAATTCTGATTGCACGAAGAAATTGAACATTACCCAGTAAAAAATCCACCCATTTTATGCAGTCACCAGAGAGTATTGTTAGAAGACAGATTTTATGGAGTTTCTACCTCTCTTTCTTATTTTCTCAGTTCTCTATTGTAATCGGGGAACAATATTGCTGCTTCAAAGATCACTGAGTATGCAAAGGTGAAGCACTTGGGAACATTTAAAGGAAATACTAAAAAAATACAGACACACAGTGTTAACATTTTTGCTTTTCCTGCAGGGTTTTTTCCCCCGTGTCTCCAGATGCACTAAATTGGAAATATAAAATCTAATGAAAATATTTTTAATAAATGCAAATATTGCAAGCAGCCAAAGGCAGGCGTGTATTTATTATTACTGTTTATTTATATGTTTGACTCTAGGATGCCAGACAAAAGCCCTTAAAGGGTATTTTATAATTCAGTGTTTGCTGTATTTGCTGTTTGAATATTTTGTTCCTTGAAAAGTGTAAGAAAATAATTTTGAAATCTAGTCATATTATAAGGGGTGCTTGGTGCTCTATGAGCTTGTTTTGTTGCAGACAGTTGATTAACCAAACTAGATAACATCATCAGTGCTAGGTTTACTCTCAGTTTATATTCTAGTGGCTTGTCCTTTCAGTGTTGATGGTCTTATAGCAGTGGTGAAATCCAGTTTTTTTTTACTACCGGTTCTGTGGGTGGGCGTGACTTGGTGGGTGTGGCAGGGGAAGGATACTGCAAAATCTCCATTCCCACCCCACTCTGGGGCCAGCCAGAGATGGTCTTTGCCAGTTCTCTGAACTACTCAAAATTTCCACTACTGGTTCTCCAAACTGCTCAAAATTTCCGCTACCGGTTCCCCAGAACCTGTCAGAACCTGCTGGATTTCACCCCTGTCTTACAGGTTCTTTGGTTGGGCTGTTTACTGTTGGCTTGTTTGACAGTTCCTTGATTGATTGATTGTGTACTTGGTTGTTGGTCTGATGTTAATCTTGGAGTTAATCTATGCTCCAACAGCCCAACCAAAGATCCTCTAAGATCACCCCCACCAACACTGACAGGTCAAGGCGCTAGAACAGTGATGTCAAACTTTTTAGACACTGAGTGCCCAAACTGCGTGCGCGCATGCCCAAACTGAAAGGTGCACATGCACGCAAATGTGTACATGCATGGACACATGTGAACATATGCATGCGCACACATGTGCGCACATACGTGTATGCTCAGCAGTGACTCAAAGACCAGCTGGCGGGGGGAGCCGGGGTATCCCAACACCGGCAGTGTGACAAGAGATAAGATCTTTTTCTTTCGTGAGCTTCTGTTTCATGGTTTGCAGGGAAATAGAAGCTCAAGAAAGAAATGCCACAGAGATCTGACCTGAGGTGATGGCGCGCCTGCCAGCAGAGAGGGCTCTGCATGCCACCTCTGGCACACATGCCATAGGTTCGCCATCATGGCACTAGAATATAAACTGAGAGCAAACTCCACTCCTTACTAGCACTGATGATATTACCTAGTTTGGGTAAGGAAACAACTGCAGGAAAATAATCAAGCTCAGAGAGCACCAAGGATCCTTCATTTCGAGCCTGAGCTACAAATATTCTCCATTAATGGTAGTCATGTTTTATTTGTAATAAATAAATGTTTAACATTCCCTATCTGACAAGGGTTGCATGTAATTGATTATGTTACTGGACAATGCAACAGAGCTTTTCTAGTACCTACAGAAATTTTCAAAATTGGTCTCAATAAAAATACTAATTCATAAAAATATTTCTGATTTCTTTGGGGGGCGGTTTAAGAAAATGTTGAGCTATCCAGGGTGCTGATGAACCGTGGTTTGATTTCTGGACAGTTCTGAGCATTTCTGTGCAATCATCAGGTTTATAATCAGGATGAGATAGGAAAGTGGGTGGATGGAAAGAAGAGAAAGAGAGAGGAAGGGAGGAAGAGGGTGTCTGAAAACTAATTTCTGGATCAAATATTTTTGTGTGGTGTAAAAGTGAAGGCAAGGTGGTCTTGCAAGCCAAAGTAATTTGCTAGTCAATTTATTTATCTTTAGATCTTCCCTTTCTTCCAGGAACAAGGTATATATTGCACTCCTCCTCCAATTTTTCCCTAGACCAACAAACCTGAAAGACAGTTTGGCTTTAAAATGCAAGTAACTGGTCTAAAGTCATCTAGTGAGTTTTGTGCTTCAAGGTAAATTAAACATAGTCCATATCCTAGTCCATATATCAAACCACATCACATAGAATCACAGAATATAAGAATTCAATTCAATTCAGTTCAGTTCAAATCTTTATTGTCAGTGGACAATATATGTACAATGAGATTTGTTGAGCTCCCTCAGTGCACCCCCCCCAACACAATACAACTCACAGTGAAGACAGAAAATCCCTAACCCAATAAATCATATTAACAAAACACCCAGTCCTATTGCACCAGTGTGAACATGTTACACATTGCGTCGGCCCCGCAGTCCATCATACTCCATAGTTACGATGTTATTTCTCATTCAGGAGTCTGACAGCCCATGGATAAAAACTATTCTTCAGTCTGTTTGTACAGCTGGCTATAATTCTATATCTTCTTCCCGATGGTAGGAGGGTAAAGAAGTGATGAACAGTGTGAGAGTCGTCCCTGAGAATTATCTTCATTCTTCTAAGGCAGTGAGCCTAGCAATCTCATCTAGTGGTATCAGAGGACAGCCCACGGTGTTTTGTGCTGTGCTCACCACCCTCTGTAATGTTTTTCTATCCACGGCTGTCAGACCAGCATGCCATGCCGTGATGCAATAAGTGAGGACGCTTTCTATTGTGGACGGTAAAAGAAGGTCATCAATTGTTGTTCCACCCTGTTTTTTATGCAAGACCCTCAGGAAATGGAGTCTCTGTTGGACCTTCCTGACCACCTGGATTGTATTATTTTTCCAGGTGAGGTCTTCACTGAGATGGACTCCCAGGAATTTAAAGGAGGAAACTCTCTCTACACAGCCCCCCTCAATGTAAAGTGGGGCAGGTTCCTCTCTCTTCCTCCGGAAGTCCAACACCATCTCCTTGGTCTTGCTGATGTTCAGGTGCAGGTTGTTTTTTAAGCATCATGTGGAAAGTTTTTGAACCTCCCCCCATACACTGTTTCATCTCCACCTGTAATAAGACCCAGTATGGTGGTTTTATAGGATACTATAGGATAACTTGGAAATCATCTAGTCCAAAATACTGCTATGCAGGAATCCACAAATGTTCAATAGCTCTTATTGTTAGGAATTGTTTCCTGTTTTCAATTGAAAATTGTTTCCTCGTAATTTAAATCCAGTGTTTGTTGTCTTAACTTATGGAACATCCCTGAGCAGTTCTGCTTTGTCTTCTACACAACAGCCCTTCAAGCAGATGAAGGCTACTATCTTCCCCACAGTTTTCTCTTCTTCAGACTGAATGTACTCAACACTTCCAACTCTTCATATATTTTTTATTTCCATATTTCTTCTCCTCTTTCTTTATCTCTCCATATTTATCATTTATAAACACATTGATTGGCACTTGGAATGTGCCATTGATGCTTCTCTCCAACTTGGTATGGAGAATACACTGATGTATATTCATTGATATGGCTGTTCAGCTATATTTGTATCTATCTAGTGGTAGCCTAATCAAGACTACATTTTGCCATATTTAGCAGTCTTATTGCTACCCCCAAACCATCATCCATGAACTTTTCCTAGCTTTTGTGTTAAAGTGTGCAATGATTCAAAATGCCAGCAGTTGAAAACTAGAATAAATTGGTCCCTAGCTTGCAAGTTATAATCAAACTTTATTTTGCTGTTTTTGTATGTTTTATACCATTTTCTTGTTTTAATTGAGTTATAATAATAATCTAAGCCCATTATTTTAGGATGAATGAAAAGCAATTTACTCAAATATTGTGCTTTCGGAAGATAGTGTATGAATTCTTGTCAAAGAGATAAAAAGAGATGTTTGTTTTCATCAGAAAATCCATTTGAATTTGCTATGTTCTCTGTAGAGATGTAAATACTATAGGTTGGATAGACTAGACTACTTATTACTATGCAATGTCTATTGAAGTTATTTCATACAGAATTTTTTACTGAAGTGTTAATAGTTATTTATAATATGTGGAGACTGTTTCTTTAGGTAAAAATATTCTGAAATCAATTTGAAACATAAAATGGATTAGATTATCCATTTTAGAAGACACCAGGAGAGATATTGTTTAGATGGATTTAGGCAAGAGGCTATCATTAAAATCCATTATTTCAATGTCATATTGAACATGCGAATTAAACATGACAATAGATCTTAACACAGAATATGGACTGTTAATACTCACATGAAGTTATATATCAATGAAGACTCAATCATCCTGGCCGAAAGTATTTAAAAAAAGTTAAATCAGGGCAACTGGACAAAAGTATATTACAGTATAATAGTATAGTACTGTATGGCATGGCATGGTATGGTATGGTATGGAATGGTATGGGTGTAGGTGTAGGTGTAGGTGTAGGTATAGGTATAGGTATGGGTATTGGTAGTGGTAGTGGAATTGGAATTGGAATTGGAATGGTATGGTATTGGTATGGTATGGTATTGGTATTGGTATTGGAGTTTATAGTATAGTATAGTATAGTATAGTATAGTATAGTATAGTATAGTATAGTATAGTATAGTATAGTATAGTATAGTATAGTATAGTATAGTATTAGTATAGTTGCCCTGATTTAATTTTTTTAAATACTCACATGAAGTTCAAATATGTATTGAATTTAGAAGTATATTTTATTTTGACAGATATTAAAAAAGAGAAATATATATTTGCTTTATTTCTATTTACACATTTCTTTCTATTCCTTCCATGGGGGACTAGGGGAATAATGGTGTTTTTCCCTGGTTTTAATTTTTGGTCTTTGAATCCTAGTTTGAACATCCCATTTATTGTAAGTCTCAGAACACCCAGATTCCATTTTCCTCACCCCACCATTTTTTTTTTCTGATCTAATCATAAGGAAGCGTATGGCAGGTTTGGTTTCTATTTCTGCTTGATTCTAGTATTTCCTACAACCCATAACTATATTTTAATAGTAGGTTCAATTTTTTTTCAAAGAAACCATAATAAACATTGGCCACAGTTTAGAAGAATGGCAAGCTGCAGTTAAATGTGAAGGTTTCCCTACTTCTCTTCAAGATCTTTTCATGAGAGCAGGAACAGAGGCCTGAATTTTGCTGTAATTTAAACCTTCTGCAACTGGTATTTGAGAGAAAGAATTGAGACTGTAACTGTCAAGATACCCAACCAGAAAGGTCAACAGTGCTATTGGCTGAGTATTTTGGAAATGGTTTAACTGGATGTCTGAATAGCAACCTTTACCTCTCTATCTGCATGACTTTACAGGATAAGCTTTCTTATTACCTCACAGCATCATTAAATAAATGAAAATGGATCATGTTTACAAGAGGAGTAGGAGGAGGCAGCTAATTTCATTTGTTCATACTGAGTTTATGCCAGATGGGATCTGGCAGGTAAATACCAGCCATTTCCCAAAGTGTCAGAATGTACATTTTCTTTCTTGCTTCACTGAAGACCCACCTATTCTCAAGGTGATCACCTTGCCTCTAGAGGCCCTCTAATGAAAAATGTAAGAAAGCTTTCTTAAGCTTCAGTATCACTTTATTACACTTGAGATCCCTTGAATAGTGTTACCCTTGTGAGTAAAATGAGCAGTTTCATACACAGAAAATCATCATTTTGTTTGATGTTGCCTCTCAAAATCTCTGCCGCCAGAATACAACTAAAGGAGAAATCAAACACGATGGGAAGAGAGCAGTTTGAACACTCATTCATGCATTCCAAAACCATTGGTTTCCATGGCAGGGAAGGTGCATTCGCAGCTCTACCCTCACATTTAATTTGATGTGTTTGTTTGCCCCTAGCTGAGACTGCTTTTTTCTACTGGAAAACAACAACAACCCTACTTTCTTGTGTTCATGTGGCAATTATTCCCCAGCCTTGAACATTGTCTTTTAGATTACCTCATCAGTAACAGCTTATTGCCACCACAGTGATAATTTGAAGCCATTGTTTGTTTAACAACAAAAATCAATACTGCATTAGTCATTCTTTACCATAATTAGGCAAGTTGCACTTATCTGTAACAAAAAAAAAACATTTTACATTGACTTGGCAAATAATAAATGAAAGGTCTTTAGTATTTTATTTAATAGATTCATCTGAAGGGTATGATGTATTTGTAATTGTCCAATGAATCGTGATAGCTTTAATAACAAGTTGTACACGAACTCTACTTGCACAACATCTAGAGCAGGGGTCTCCAACCTTGGCAACTTTAAGACTTGTGGACTTCAACTCCCAGAATTCCTCAGCCAGCAAAGCTGGATGAGGAATTCTGGGAGTTAAAGTCCACAAGTCTTACAGTTGCCAAGGTTGGAGACCCCTGCTCTAGAGGAAGTCTTTGCATATCCAGTATTAAGTCATACTCTACAGCCAAATCCCCCTAACCACATCAGCTCCAGCTGTGTTGGAACTCTTCCGCCTCAAATTCTCTCCCTTGCAATCTCATTACTTCGGACAGCATCGAGGGCTGCTGGATACCCAGAACTAATTTTCCTTGAGAGAAAAAAAAAAAGATACATAATGCATTGATGTTCATGATTGGCCATTTGGCAGTAACTGGGTTTGCAATAATGGTGCATAACCCAGATATATTTGCAATGATATGTAGTTTAGTGGAAAAGTCAGCATATGCTCTTTAAAATTCTATCTGTATTTTTGTGTCTTTGAATTCTACATTAATGAATTGAGCTGGCTCAACTATTAGTCAAAATCTTGGGTCAATGAGTATGTGTGTGTGTCTGTGTGTGTGGAAACACACACAAAAACGGGTCAGTTGATCCACACAATTTAATTTAAGCCAATGAAAACTAATCAGGCATAGCTTTAAACTAAGTCCACCCACCAAGTTGTGTTTGGTAACATCTAACTGCAGTTAATTTGACCCATCTAAGATACCTAACCCTGCAAGAAGAGCTGGAAAGAAAGAATGGCTGAGAAAGCAAGCATCTTCATTTCAGAACTTATTATCAAGTTTAGCAGGCAGACCCTGCTTCCCAAATGGTGGCAGTAGCTCAATCTTACCTACAGTATTGTTGCCTGCCCGCCTAACAGGAAATGGACTAAAGCATGATGATATGGAGCCTTGCAAGACCTTAAGGGAATCTAGCTACTGTCTAGAGAAAGTGAGTAGACATGCTATACAGGTAGTACTCAACTCACAACCACAACTGGGGCCAGAATTTCAGTAGTTGAGCAAAGTGGTTGCTAACTGAGACATCCTACTTTTGCTCACCAAATTGTGATTTGGAGAAGGCGGCTTCTGAAGCTCTATGAGAATGGAGCCTACTTGGAGAATGGCACAAGGCAGACTTTGTAAGAAATCCATGTCTCATATTGGCATGGCTGTCAGTAGCTGGAGAAAAATGATGACAGTCAGTGGGGTGTTTTGTGGGACTGGTGGGCGGGGGTGGTGGGGAGCTTTGCTTGCCCTGGTGGGCCATGTGAAGGACCAAGGTTGTATGGGAAGATAGGCAGATGGGGGAGGAGGTTTCAACAGCCCTGCGGTCATAACTGCAGATGGTTGACAAGTGTACAAATTTTTATCATTTGACCGCAGGGGCTCTGCAACAGTCTTAACTCTAAGCACAGGTCATAAGTTCCTTTGTTTAGCACCACTGCAATTTCAAATAGTTGCTGAATGAATAGTTGTAAGTTAAGAGCTACCCGTGTTCCCATAACTGTGTGTGAGTGTGTATTTGTGTGTGAGCCAAAAAGATCAGTTAGTATAACTATACGCTGTTAGATGCATCAAGAAAGGATTTGACCAGGTTAGTGACCATCTCAATTAAAGGTTTTGTGGGAGAAGGCCATCAAATTGCTTTCAAGTCTTACATTTTTCAAGCCTTTCTACAGATTGAACCTAGAACTGAACATTTCCCTGTTGTGTGTTAGTCCATGTTCAAACTACATATATGCCATGAGTTCTCCTGAGTGCCTTATACCCAGATATTGTCTCAAGGGCAGTGGCACTTACAATTTTACTCCCAGCACTGAAGTAAAGTCTAGCCACTAGTACATTCAATTTTTATACTCCAATCAAGAGGAAAAACTACCTTGATCTTCACTTCAGGCAAAAGTTAATCCTGGGGCTATAAAAATTAATCTCCCAAGGGCTCTTCAACCTTGTAGGACATTTTTGCTATTGCAAATTATTACTGCTACTCTGCTATCTGCATATATTTAAATGAGCAGACAAAAAGAAATCAATTTTTGTCAGTTGTCTTAGAAGGGAAGACAAAAAAACCCACAGATTTGTTTTTCCCTAGTGTAATTTCTTGTGCCCTCTGTTGTTGCTGCTGCAATATTGTAAATGCTGACAGAATCAATTAAGCAGTTTATTTAGCCTTTAGCATCAATCTGTTTCCGAAGATGGAAGTAGTTTAACATGAATTTTGATTCTGTGCCTTTATACTATTTTCCCCTTGACCTTTGAGAGTCATCAAATTCAGCTGACTTGAGAGAAAAATAGGCTAGTTGATCGAAGAAACAATACTTTGGGTGGGGGTGTGTATGTGCAGAGAAATTGATTCAACAACCAGATATGTAAACTACAAGCTGTTGATTAGAATTTAGGAGCAAGGTCTCTTTTGCTCAATCAACCCCAAAAAAATAATTACATTGACTTGGCAAATAATAAGTATTTTATCTTTAGTATTTTATTTAATAGATTCATCTGAAGGGTATGATGCATTAGTAAATGTTCCTTTTGAAATTAATTGTCTTTTAAAAAGAGCATGAATTAATTCAAGACTGTTTAATGACTTGCCAGAATCATTTATTTTCTAGCAGAGATTTGCAATTTGTATGTTTGTTCAGGCACACCTCACCAGGGAACTTCACTGGTATCATGTACAACATTCTTCAGAGTAATGCAATATGAATAGAAGGAATTACTAAAGCTTTGAAAACTTCTCTATTGAGGCATTGGTGAGGAGCCTTAGTGCAGATTTCTAAACTGATTGTACTTTCATTTAAATGCAGTATTTATTTTCCCACATGGGAGATGTTCTAGTAAATGCTGTAAAATAACTGCAGTTTTTAAGAGGTGTATTCCATGAATGAAGTAAAGACCTACTTTACTTCATTCATGGATGAAGTAATGAAGGCAAGATGATTCTTCTAATTTAATGAATGTTGATTGTTCTTCATTAGTTTCATGTTTAGAAAGGGTGCAGAGGCTATGGGGCAGAAAGGTCTGTCATTCATGGCAAGCAGCATGAAGCAGAATGTTTGTCACTCTGTATTGTAGCCATTGAGGCCAAGAATTGAGGACCTTTGAACTCTGGTTGTGGAGAAGACTCCAGCAAGTCCCTTGGAGTGCAAGGCGATCAAACCAGTCAGTCCTAGAGGAGATCAACCCTGACTGCTCTTTAGAAGGTCAGATCCTGAAGATGAAACTGAAATACTTTGGCCACCTAATGAGAAGGAAGGAGTCACTGGAGAAGAGCCTAATGTTGGGAAAGATTGAGGGCAAAAGAATAACGGGACGACAGAGAACGAGGTGGCTGGATGGAGTCACTGAAGCAGTGGGCATGAGTTTAAATGGACTCCAGAGGATGGTAGAGGACAGGAAGGCCTGGAGGAACGTCGTCCATGGGGTCGCGATGAGTTGGACACGACTTCGCAACTAACAACAACAACATTGTAGCCATCAAATCTTGTCTTCCATGGTACGATGTAGGTTAAGGAGAGCTGAAGTCATAAAAATTGCTGGAAAACAGCTACTTTGCTGCTTAAGCTCTCAGTTTCTAGCATTTACAGCTTTGTTTAGGGTGGACTAAAACTATAGGGAAGGCTGAGATACAGATACATCCTTAAGTGTAAGGTACAGAAGAACTGTACCTTAAATACAGGTAGTCCTCGACTTACGACCACAATTGAGCCCAACATTTATGTTGCTAAGTGAGAAACATGTTAAGTGAATTTTGCCCCATTTTACAACTTTTCTTGCCACATTTGTTAAGTGAATCCCTGCAGTTGCTAAGTAAGTAACACAGTTGTTAAGTGAATCTGGCTTCCCTATTGACTCTGCTTGTCAGAAGGTTGTGATGACCCCAGGACACTGCAGATTGGAGTCAGGTTGTCCAGCATCCGAATGTAAATCACATGACCCCAATAGGAGTGGGTTCTATTTACCTTTACTACCAGTTTGCAATGGGACCGCGCACGCGAGCGAAGCGAGAGCACGTGTTTCTCCGCATGCGCAGAAACTTCCTGATGATGTCCAGGTCAGTGGGCGGAGTCTCCCACCAGTTTTACTACCGGTTCTTTTGAACTGGTCCGAACTGGGCAACCCACCACTGGACCCCAAGGATGCTGCAACAGTCATAAGTGTGAAAAATGGTCATAAGACATTTTTTTTCAGTGCCATTGTAATTTCAAACTGTCATTAAGTGAACTGTTGTAAGTTGAGGACTACCTGTACCAGACAAAGACAGCATGGTAAAAGTAACCTTGGATAAGCCCTTAGAGTGCTTGCCGAGATAGGATTCTCAAATAATTAAGTTTGAATGGGAATATTGTTGAAGAATCATGCAATATTATATGCTAGCATTTGCTTATGACAAAAAGGTATGCATATCCATATTGTGGGACTTTCCTTTCCGGTTTGTTCAAATATTAATGTACAAGCTTAGGTCATGGGTGTCCACAAGAGCAGCAAGCTTTGGGCAACTGACAACATGAATTTAGTGATGTCGTGAAGCAACTTTCATACTTGCATCAGACATCATTATGCAAATATCTCATTGGGCTGTTTCTGCAGTAAGATCATGATGCAAGTATCATTTTGACATCATCATGGCTTGCTAAGAACTCTTGTGTTCGGATACCATGGATGAATGTAAGAACATAATATTTCAAATTATTGAAATATATTTAAAACCACACTGTGCATGATAAAGTCTCTTAAGTGGAACTCGTGGAAAATATTGCAATCTGTCTTCTAGTTGTCCAGTGGAAACAGTATAGAAAGCAAGTGTTTGATGCAGTGCGGAACACCTGCACTTCAATTTCTTTTCTGTGTTGTGTTTTGTTTTTATGGTTGTTCACTGCCGAAAGTTGCTGGTTTGACATGGGTAGTTATTAATTGAATAAATAAAATAAATATAAATAAAATTTTCAGAGATAAACTGAACAGGAACTTTACCATTTTTAAAAAAGTTCTGGCCCTCTTTTCTGAGAAGTTCATTTCTCTTCAATTTTTGTTCTTGAGCACTAAAAATTAAATCTATGGTTTCTTGCTCTCTCCAATTTGATATCACCTGAAGATAAAAACTCATATTTAGCTGCTGAACAAAAGGATTTATATAGCATTTGGCACTACATATCTTTCAGTTGGCATGAGGAAGTCTAGAATTATAGAGCCTGACTATAATCCCAGAGTCACTGAGGTGAGATGAACAGTGTAGAAATTTAATAAATAATTGAATAATGTCTAGATCTGGGTTGTAAAGGCCTATAATAATCTATGCTATAGTTTGGGGAGGGTGGAGATTATTTTATAAATAATCCATCAATTTGAACTACGTTGCTTCGTACTCTAATGTAGTTCAGGATAAATGATGAAAACTCTTGAAGCTGTGTTTTGTCTAATGAAAATGAGACATGTATAGTGAAGCACTCAGTACTTCGTCATATTTCACTGCTCTGGTTTGTTTTTGTTTTTTACGATGCAGCCGTGCTTCTTTTAAGCTGGGAATGGCTTACTCTCAGGTAAAACAAAACATGAAAAGCTTTTCACTGGAAAAGCTGGAAATTGCACAATGTGTTGAGGCAATCTAATAAGCATATGTGAGAACAGATGTGAGATATGAATACAGCACTCTTCACAGAAGAAACATTGGCATTGTAATTACCTCACTTATGAACAACAGTTGACAATTTGGGACTAAAAAATGGGTTGTTAGATTTGATCTTATGATTTAGTTATTAATCGTATTTTATCCACTATTACTGTCAGGGTTTATTTTTTGTTTATTTCTAAGCTGAGTTTTTCTTTATTATATTAACGTTTGGATGCTGTATACATACCTAGGAAATGGGAGAAAATGCTTGCAGTCAGTTTAAGTCACATTAACATTTCAATTATTATAGCAAGCATAATAAATATGGTTGGTTGGGATACCCGAGGATTAGACGGATGCAGACCCAATGTGATAGAAGACAGGTGTAAACTAAATCCACTTCCATGTTTGCAATGATTTTCATTTAATGTTCAATTGACATTTTCACAGCAATGACAATGTGTAGAAATATTTTAATTTAGTTTCTGTGCCTCAATATTTACTCTGGAAAAGGAATATTTTCTCCTGTTTTCAGTATATTTTAGTGAACATCCAGCAGTTAATGGCAAACCAAAAATGAGGAATGTTTGGGACCACAGAGTAAATTCTATGGTCTTTAAAAATATTCTATCTTGCTCTGATGACTTCAGTGGGAGAATATGGGAGCTAGATGGCTGTAAAATCACTCAAGCTCTTTGCATATGGAAGGATCTGGATTGTAGCCAAATACAGTGGGGAAGCCTTAATTAATGCCTTAATTAGGGCATTTCATTTGACTGTCACTATATCCAGCCCTTCATTTTTTGTATTCAACAACCACATAATATTTGTAGTTTCTGAGCATGATGAATCGCCTGACATGTGTGTGTTTGTCTGCGTGTGTCTGTGTGTGTACACACCATGCATGTACACATTTTGACTGTTTCTGTTAGAACATGTCACCTCAATTTGCCATTGGAGTGAATTGTAGGTTCTGTAGATGTTTTAAAGGAATGCAGTTTTTAATGTTTGCTTTATACATCTAAAGGCAATTCAATGTATACTTATCAAGCAGCAGATTTGAAGGTTTTTTTTTAAAAAAAACAAAACCTGCAATTTTTCTGTTTCTCTTTTACAACGACCACACCAATATTTACATATACAGATGGGTACTGAATCCAGGCACCCTGGAAATGTATGTTAACTTTCTGAGGTTAGTGTATAACTCACCCTTCTACAGTTTTTTTTCAAGTGAAAATACTGTATATGACCAAAAAACTTGAAATGCTTATCAATAATGGATAAAAGTTGATTTTGTTGAAATATTAACTGTGCTACTCAGTTAGGCCAATGTCTATGGCTGTACTACCCAGTTAGTACAGTCAATATCTCTATTACGTTTTTGCATCTAAATTGGGTTACAATCACATTATTGGAACTTGGAATTCTCCTCTTTCTCATGGCCCCCAACTTGCTTCCTTTCCCAGTTTCAAAAGAATGTAGAGAAGAAGAATAGGGACAGAGAAAGGACTATAAGTAGGTTTGAATTTTCTAACACATTTGGGAAGTATTTAATCTGGTTGAAAATATGCAGTCTTGGTGCTGGTGCTGGTAGAAGTAGTGTTAAGAGCACAAGTTAATATAAAGGAATTTAGGTACCTATTGTTTGCTTGATTACATCCCGGGTGTGCAGTAATTAGTGGCTGAAAGGAAGGGACAAGTTATTCAAGAAAATGCTAAAAAAGAGCACACTGAACTATTCTGTAGTTTGACAATTCGACAGAAGTGGGGGGGGGCATTTAAAATGGGCTTCCCTTATTTAGCTTTTTTAAAAAATTGCCCTTTAAAATTACTAGTTTAGCTCAAGTGAAGTGGATGTCAAGCCCTATGCATTGAATTTTTTTACTCCTAAGAGGGTGCTGATCTATTCTCAGCCTTTAATTTTGCTTCCTTTGTGGCAAGTATGTCAAGTGATGTGCTATAATTAAGAAACAAGAGATGCCAAGCTTCATATTTCGAGATACAGCAGTGCACCCTAGAAGGCATGATAAAGATTTTGATTTTCATCTCCCAAGATAATTCTGTATAATTGTTACAATGCAGTATTGTAGATGTCTTCTACTGTTGTTTTAAAAGAGAGGGTTTTTTTCCATCTCAAAGTAACATAGGCATAAAATTTGCAAAGCACATGAAGAATAGTCAATGTATTGAGGAGTGGGGAAGAAATAATTGATTGAGTTTTTAGTTTCTTTGAAGGATACTTGATTATACTAGTATTCTTACACTGATAGGTATTCTTATACAATATAGGAAGATATGAATGGCATGGAATCTTCTGATCGTAAGTGAAAATATTTCTCCTTATGTGGTAGGTTTCATTCTGTGATCGTGTATAATGTTGAAGCCATTCACATATTACTCAAACATATATTTTAATTTGCTTTGGGATCTCCCTTTTTTTTACCCCCATACAACCCTGTGAAGTTGATTTGGCTGAAAGACATTGAAACCTTCGATAGGTTTCCACAGTTGAGGGTGAGCGTTTCTAGTTATGATTCAATTTTAGCTGAATGAAGTTTTTAAATATATCACACAAGATTTCAGTAAGATTTTAGTATTCCTGAGATCTTACTAGGTTCCATGTGAGACATTGCAATCTTGTGAGAATTGGCTTTAAATAAATTTCAAGCATTTTTATCTGTTTAATTTTTTTTAATTAATTAAACTATGTTTAATTTTGTAGAGTAGGCATTTGTTGATGTAGCTTGCTACACTACACTCTGCCAGGATTCAGCGTTACATAACTAACTCTGTGAATTGGTGAGCTCATACAATTTGTTTTTCTTAATCAGCAGGCCCTTATCTCACATAAATGCAGCTTTTTAATCTTTTCAGAATATTCCCCAAAGATGCTCTATAGGTTGTGTCAGCTGCTCAGTCAAAAATATTAATTAAAAAATCTCTTTGAGTTTGCATACTCCCCTGGGGATGAATAAAGCGATGTTCTGGATTTCTTTCAAATTCTTGCTTAATGCTAAGAAGAGGTTCACACCCTCTTTCTAAAATGCCAACCATAAACTGCAATTGCCAATTTATTATAATGATAACTACATCAACAGGAAATGTAAAGCCAAGTTGAAACAATGGAGGTGCGGGTGGTGGTGGTGCTTGCTTCAAGCAAGCAAGAGTTGTATTTGACTTCACTGCTCAAATGAGGTGGGAGGAAAGAAGGTGTAAGTCATTCTAGTTTAAGGAAATGGGTTCATGGAGCTTAAATATTGAGTATATCTGGGATGTACTGGTTCCATTTATTAAAATGTAGACGTTGGTCAAAACATCTTTTAGAGGTTTGGTTTGATTTGACTTGAAACGATGCCAATACATTACTTTTATCAAATCTGCAATCAAAGGGATTACACTAATTGGGTGTTGTAGCAATATACTGTTTATCACACACTTCAATTGTCCCTAAGCCTTTGATGTGATCCTTACATGCTGTGGCTTTCTATTAGTGTCAGTAAAACAACAGGCAAACTGAAAACATGTTAGCTTTATTCTCCCTTGTAGATGACTTGGTGGTCCAAAATGGAAAGTAGGCCAGCCTTAGAAAGGTTTAAAAAGGTTTCCGCTGTCCAGTTGTGACAAACTCAAAGGGGGCAGTTATTGTTGTTGTTAGTTGCAAAGTCATGTCTGACCCATTGTGACCTCATGGACAATGTTCCTCCAGGCCTTCCTGTCCTCTACCATCCTCTGGAGTCCATTTAAGATCACGCCTACTGCTTCAGTGACTCCATCCAGCCACCTCATTCTCTGTCATCCTCTTCTTTTGCCCTCAATCTTTCCCAGCATTAGGCTCTTCTCCAGTAAGGCAGTGCTCATCTCCAATTCTCAAATAAGAGAACCTGCATTGTCTGAGATATATTTCCATCATTGTGTGGCCAGCATGAAAATACTGAATGCAGTAATCTTCCCACCAAAGCAGTATCTATTTATTTACTCGCATTTGCATGTTTTCAAACTGCTAGTTGGCAGGAGCTAGGGCAAGTAATGGGAGCTCACCCCATCGCATGGTGCTTAGGTCTTAAACCTTGTTGGCTTTCCAGCTGACAAGCAACTTAACCTCTGAACCATCGTGCCCCATTGGTTAGCCATACCAGTGGGCAAATCAGAGACTGTTAGGCAGGGATTATTGAATGTCTCGTAATCTCTCCTAGGGCCGCTGAGCTAGCGTACTGCCTTTAGAAGTTGGTTTTTGTTATATAATATGAAAGAAGGAAGCTCCCACTTTATATACTGGCTGCACATTGTTTTCGGCCAACCCTCCATGGAGAATTTTATCTGGACAGGAATTCACAATCTAAAGCATGGATGTCAAACTCAATTGTGTCACATGACATATCGTGACATATTGTGACATTTTTTGCCTTTGCAGTGCCGGGTTGGTTATGGCTTGCATGTGATGCATCTGGCCAGCCGGCTGCCAGTTTTACACCCCCGATTAAAGTGATTATTGCCTACATTAAAAGTTTCAACTTTCTTAGGGCTGACTCCTCTGCCAGTCCTTATTATATTGGGTTTAAAGCTTTTACTGGGAATTGAACTCACAGATGTCCTCACTTCAGACAATTGGATATAAAGTACATTAGCTTCACATGCTGGCCAAATCTTGGTGCTATATAAATACTCTTAAGATGGGAATACAGTATGTTCCAGCATCCCAAGGATTTGTGTGGGATGCCCCGGAACTCACTGCTTTGTTTTTATTTTTCATTTGTTTTTATTATCTTTTCAAACCCATGGCCTTTTCTTTGAACAGTAGAACACCTTTCTTAGGGTTACAGCACCCTCTACTGCTAAAGAAAAATATATGACATTTTTTAACAGATAGAAGAACAAGAGGCTGCAAAGTGATTCTTCTGTTAATCCCAGAAACTCTCTGAAAGTGAGTTGGATAGTCTCTAAATTTGACAAATAAAATTAAATAAAATTTGAGAAACCTTGGGGAATTTGTAAGAGCAAAATAAACACCCTAAACTTCTGCAGATATTCATGTAAATGCTCCAAAAGTTTTGGAAAATAATCAGCCCTTTTGGGAAGGGATATTAATGCAGTATTTTTCATCCTGGGCACCATTGTGAGGTGTGGTCTTACAATTCCCAGAATTCCTCAGCCAGCATGGAAATTGCTAGTACATTTCACATATTTGGAATTGAAGTCCACACCTGGAAATTGGTAAGATTGAGAAACAATGTTTTAAGAAGTATAACAGGAGTTTTAAATCATTATAATTTTAGATATTGCTGAACTTGATGCCGAATTAATGAAAAAAAAACAACCCTTCCTCCTTTCTCACCAGTTATGGTGCAGTGCCAGACATGCCTATAATTCAGTGTCTATGGCAATATATTAATTAATTTCCAATTCCAGGAACAGAAATGCATGTAGTCTAATTTGATTGTGTGCTTAAAATATGTTAGTTGTAGTATCTGGGTATCCTACTATTCAAAATGTATTATTTTGCTGCAAAAATCTGAGGAGAGAGATTTGCCTAATAATTGCAGGATGCAAATTATGTTTTGCATTATTCATTACGTTCCGGTGGAAATAACCAGTGGCAGGTTTTAATAATATGTAGAAAAAATTATGTTACAGAGCCGCTTCACCATGGTCTTCCGTCAGAAACACTTTTCACCAGATAAGGATAAATGTTCACTCGTAATACTGGTAAATCTTGGAACACGCCCTATGCTTCAATATATAGCTGCATACATACACACACACGCACACACACACACACGCACGCACACACACACACACGCACACATATATATATATATAGAGAGAGAAAACCATACACGTACAAAAATACACACACAGAGAGAAAGAGAAAGGGGGGACCTTCTATATTTTGAACTATAACTAGATTTATGCATCTGTGAAACTGATCTACTCATTGTTTGAAGAGGAGAAAAAATACCTTTTTCAAAGTTATTCTTTTGTGTATCAGATAGCACCTTAAGGAAATAGAAATAACACATGCAAGGTTACTTTTTAAAATGCTGAAAGATGACATCATCTATTGGCTTTACATCTGAGAAAAAAGGTCTCCTGCTCCTAATATACACTGGGTGGGGTGGGGTAGGAAGAAGAATACTGCAAAACCACTTATCTTACTAAAATATACTCTAACATCGTTAGGCAATATTGTTATGCCATTGCTCTTTATTTTTTTAAAAAAACAGGGCCACCATTTTCATTTCTTGAAATATGAGAAGTGGTTTAGAATTACAGAACTAATATAGAACTTTGTGTGTATTCTGGCATTGTTTTGCAATCAACTTTTAGAATTCTGTAGGAAGCAAAATGTCTTTTTCCATTCCAACCAATGAGTTGGATCCCAAGAGCCTGAGAACAGAAGAACAATTCAGCAGAAGCTATTGGTTATTGATTCCACTCATTACATAATTGAGAATAGGGTTTGTGAGCACATGAGAGGTTATGGGAGTGGATTAGAAAGACAAGTCTTCCTTGTTTTACTTTACTTTACTTAGAACTTTGCTGATGGAGTTCCAATGAATTTTCTCTTTGTTGCTAGTCAATTTTTATAACAAATCCTACAAAATTCCAATAAATATATACAACAGTATTTTTCTAGTTAATAGGCATCTTTTTAGGCCCCGATTATTTGGACTGGGGTAACTTTTTATCAGTGTTGTACCTAGAGAAATGATTAGGGGAATGTACATATTAAAATAGTGGAGGGCTATTCAGCAAAGCAGGTGGGTTTAGGATAACTTGCCATGGCCAACTCAACCATGGCCAACTCGCCATGAAACAATTCATCATGACCAACTCTCCGCAGGACAACTTGCCATGTAACAAGAGTTACACTAATAACTCTTGAAAAAATGGTGAAATAGAATCATTAAAGAAAGGATGCCAAAGAAAGGGCAAAGTGAAATGTGAATGACAAAAATTAAAATATTTTAAAATTTATTTTAAATAATTGAATTGTCCTGCGGTGAGTTTTCCCATTCCAAAAGTTGGCCGTGGTGAGTTGTCCCATTCCAAAAGCAGGTTACCAATGTGAATAATAGAACCAAAGTTTCTTCTGGCTATGTGAAATTAGTCATTGAAAATTTGCTAACTGCATCATAGTGAAAAAAAATATGTATCTTGTGTGTGTGGATTTTATTCCTTCTGATTATCACATTTCTTCTGCCTTTACGGTGAATAGCAAACATGAAGTAGCTATTGGGTTATTGCTGAATTTTGTTATAAAGTTAGAATGCTGTGGAGAACATTTTGGCAATATCTGTGGTTGATGCCTTGATGCTGTACTTTGAGAAATTTGGGTTCATTCATAAGAGTATTTGAAGCCCTGGTTGGTTGGTTGGAGTAACTAAGGGTGAGGCTGCTTTCTGATCTTTTCACAGTGAAATTACAGCATTACCATATGCAAGCTCCAACAGTATATTTCAGAATGTCTGTACAATTTGCATTGGAATGTACAGTAAATGCTAAAGATTTTTTGTCAAAACAAATTTATATCGAAAACTCAAATTTTGATTTAATTTGGAAACTATGGTCAGTTTTGTGCATAGATGTCTGCCACCTCTGAGGTTCAAATTTATTTTAACCCTGAACTGCTGCCTAATCCTACCCATAGAATGTATTGAGACTTATTTCTGGCAAGGTTTACACTCTAACTCTACAATCCTAGATATAGGCATTATGGCTGCTATCTCCCACTCTTGTGTTCTCCAAATGTGTTGGGACTACAACTCCAAATCTTCTAATGCTGGTTGACAGTTTGAAATTTTTTTATTCCAATATACCTGGAGAGAGCTAGCTTGTCCTACGGCCTAAGTCCCGTAGAATATAGAGGTTCAACGTAATTATCTGCCTTAACAGTGTAGCAAGCCTGCTAAAATTCTTTTGACAAAGAAGTAGGGGACGTTATTAACAGAAAATGCACATACTTGCCTTGGAAACTCTTGTGGGTTTGTAGGAAGAGGAAGGTGATAATGGTTGTGTTCACAGTGCATTCTTAACTAGATCTGTTAAAAACTAGCCCTACATTTGCATAACTTGATCTATTCATGGTTTAGTATGCAGTATGTATCCAAATCATTTAGTTCATCATATGGTGAAACCAGTAAAATGAGTTATTCAGAACTCAAAATAAGTGTAGCATGAAAACTGATGATGGTGAAGATGATGATGGTGCAATAATCTTAATGCTCATGCATGAGGGTACACCTTTATTTTCACCCTACCATACATCAGTGAGAATGAGGAGAGACAGACACTGGACTAGAGTCAGCAGTGAGATCCAAGGTCCAGAAAATACATTTGAGTTTCTTGAATGTATGAATGAGAAGAAAAGAAGCTAAATAATAAAGTGAGCTTCTTTAATAAAAACATCAAGAATTGAACAAGGATGATGATGTGGCTCACTAAATGAACTGGCTCCCTCCCAATCAGCTGTTGACATGACACTGTTCAGGGCGTTTCCATCCCTTTGTGTTATTAGCTATTATGGCAAGAGGGAATTGGCTATTGGCACTCTGGAAAATGTCCTTAACAATATTACGAACTACTCAATGGGGGGTTCAGATTGCTTCCCATATGAATCAAAAGCTATGCTTTGTAATGCCCACAATTTGGATGGGCTGGAACCTATAGGAAAGAGTCATTTCATGAGGTGATTATGAGTTGATAGACCTTAATTTTTAAAAGCAACATTTAATATGCCCTGTTTTCCCCAAAATAAGACATCCCCTGATAATAAGCCCAATCGGGCTTTTGAGTGCATGGCAATAAGGCCAAGCCCTTATTTCAGGGTTCAAAAAAATATTAGACAGGGTCTTATTTTCAGGAAAACACAGTAGCAAAAGTAGGGAAATCTTTCAGGAAAATTGTCAGATGTGAATATTTTAAAAAAACAACAACTGTTGGCTGATTAATGAAGGCATTGCTTCAGATTGTGTTTACACTATCTGTAAAGAAATATTGAAAATTCAAACAGTGCACAAACCCAAGCATCACTGTAAATCAAGCAATCCAACTAAACAGTTAAACATTAAAACCAAGTTTCTAAAGGTTGTAGAATGGCTTATGTGTGGCATACAAATTGACGGGAAACTTCTGGCCTGCCTTCTAAATTTTTCAGGGGAAGTAGATTAGCATTAGGGAGCGTGTGTGTGTGTGTGTGTGTGTGTGTAATCTTCCATTCCCAAGAAAAGCAGATGCATCAGAAGAGAAGCTGAGGTGATAACAAAAGGCCTATATCATTGAAATAGTTTTAGCAAAAAACATAGTTTAAAATTATTTAAGTAATTACTTACCAATTTCTTTTTTTAAAAAAGTCAAAGGTCTATTTGACATGTTTCAAGAAAGAAATATTTTGATTCTAGTTTCTTAGTTTTCAAGCAGAAATTTTACGGTCATATAATTTTCATTTTTTATACAAAGATAATATTCTGAGTGCTCATTTGACAGATTCTTAATGGGAGATCAGAGTAGTTTATAAGGTACATGGGAGCTGAATGTGGAGGATCTGTTCCATCAGTGGCTTTTGTTGCATGGGGAGATGACCAGAATATCATTCTCTGCATACGTTGATTCAGGGCCCAGATTGCATTTCAGCACCTTGACTGTATTAGAAAAGATTGAGAGACCAAAGCATATATGAATTCAGTTGGTTTCACTACCAGAAAAATTGCATTGAAATGACATAGAAAATGCAAGATAAAATGCTGTTCTCTTGCAACAGATTATCGTTATATCATATCACAAGAGCTGTAGTGACACAGTGGTTGGAAGGCAGCACTGCAGGCTAATTCTGTTGACTGCCAGCTGCCAGCGTCTCACCGGCTGAAGGTTGACTCAACGTTCCATCCTTCTGAGGTCGGTAAAATGACCCAGATTGTTGGGGGCAACATGTTGACTCTGTAGACCATTTAGAAAGAACTGTAGAGCACTATGAAGCAGTAAATAAGTCTAAGTACTATTGCTATTGCTACTTGGGAGAATGAATTTGTTTCCCATGTGTTGTTCTCTTTCAGAGTAAGCATAGAAAAGTAAGAAGTAGTAACAAATAACGCTTGAGATAAAAATAAACAACTTTATATAGTTTACACCAGAGGTCTTCAAACTTGGCAGCTTTAAGACTTGTGGACTTCAACTCCCAGAATTCTCCAGCTTGCTATGCTGGCTGGAGAATTCTGGGAGTTGAAGTCCACAAGTCTTAAAGCTGCCAAGTTTGAAGACCTCTGGTTTACACTAATACTGCTCACCATATCGTGCTTACTTTGCAAATCATCCTTGATTCTATCACATCACTTCACATATTGTATTTTGTTCTCAGACTTCTCATCTTTCTCTTTTTCAGGCTCCATCCAATCACTAATTCTTGGTCTTCCTTCATATATTTATTTTGCTATTCAGACCTCATTTATTCTTTTTGTATAATAAAATAGCTTCAAATTATTTTTAAGTTATTTGTTTGATTTTTTTACCCCATCTTTATTAATTGGTAAACATACATAATGTTCTTTCCTCCTCCCATTTTCCCCACAACAGGTGTGGTGAGGTGGGATGAAAGAGAGTGAGTGAGTGAGTGAACGGCCCAAAGCCTTCCAGCCAGATTTCATGCCTAAGGCAGGACTAGAACTCACTGTCTCCTTATTTCTGGGCAGCACCTTAATCTCTGTATCAAACTGGCAGTTCTTCTATTGTATTCTGTCTCGTATTTCAGTCCATATTCGTTCAGCACTCATTTATTTTGGCCCTATGTCTTTTAGCACAATAAATTATTCTCATTGCATTAATCATAAATTTGCTTTCTACTGATATACCCAATTCTATGTTAGAGACATACGCAGGTATTTTAGAATCTTTTGACAAACATTTCATTCTTTGCAACAAATTCCACTCTATTTTTTGCACCTTCATTTGCATACTTTAAAATATCCCCATTTCTCCACTTCAATAAATATTCTTATAGAAAGTTATCTTTTGCTCTAGCTTTTTTATATAATATGGGCTAGCTTTTCCATTATTTTTTATATCATTTACAATTGTTCGCCGCAGTTTCCCTGCAAATCACAACTGTCTTGGTCTTTCATGTATTAATTTTCAGACTGATATTCCTTGTTACAACATACAATTCATCTAATATTTGTTGCAAATGATTCAGGCTCTCAGCCAATAACCTATCTTCTATGTACAGAAGTGTGTACACATTCACATTTACATGCACAACTAATAGATCTCTAACATAACAGACATACATTTATCAATAAATACATTTCACAACGAAGGGACTATCACATTCTTTTCTTACACCCTGTTGAATTGTTTGGCCATTTGCTAAGCATTTGATTAAAAACCAATTCTTTATAAATTTCTTCGCTTTGAAAGAGTTAATTATCTTCATTTTCAAATGTTCAGATAAATGCTTAGAGCAGCATACTCATTTATCTGCTCATGAAAGCAGATAAAACAAGAGTCATAATCAGAGAGTTGAGAAGGCTCAGCAAGCTGTAGTGACACAGTGGTTATAATGCAGTATTGCAGGCTAACTCTGCTCACATTGCCAGGATCCTTTGATCCTGACTGGCTCAAGGTTGACTCAGCCTTCCGTCCTTCCAAGGTCAGTAAAATGAGGAACCAGATTGTTGAAGGCAATGTGCTGACTCTGTAAACCACGTAGAGAATGTTGTGAAGCACTGTGAAGTGGTACATAAGTCTAAGTGCTCTTGCTATTAGAGTATTTGTTCACCAGTAGAATTGTCTCCACACCATGTAAAGGTTGTATCAACTTCAATTCACTTAGGAGTCATTGAAATATAATATTTAAGTATGGATGCCTAAACTTTTGTATGCAACTTGTTAAGGGTAAATCTGGGTTCAAAACCAAGGTTGTGGACTGTTGAGCAGAGTACCCTACGCATGAAAACGACTGAGACTGGTTGTATACAATAACAGTCACTTGCAGACAAATTGGGGTTTGATATTCCTTTACTTTTAGGGAAAAGGCAAAGTCATAGTCCAAAAACAATTCCAGGTCATACACATATAAAGTCAGTCAGTCAGTTTTCTTACCAATGTAGACTTGCAAAACAAACAAGGTCTTCTTTCAGTTCAGTTCAGTTCAATACACAACAGTCAGTATCTTGAGGAATCAATAACTAGCCATGATCAAGCAACGATCATAAAGCTCAAATATACAGTTGCAGCATGTCATTAGGTTACAATGTTGTAGTGTCTCTGTAAATCCCCCCACAAGCCATAATTTACTTTTACCTTTTATACATTGGCTACAGAGCTCAACCAATCAGGATGCTTGCATGATGCAGCACAGCCTTAAAGCAATATCATGCCTTTCTACAAACATACATAGTTAGTTTATATATTGCCTGGCCAACTAGTTAGGCAAATAACAATTTCCTGACACAACTGTTTTTATGGTCATTTTCTATATTAGTACTGTATACTAATACATGCTGAGTTTATTTTTGATCTGTGCTTCACACCAAATATTTAACAAAAGAAGTTATTTCTGTAGAATGAACACTTTTCAAGTACAAAACAGCAGGGTTTATTTGATAGTCATTACCTGCTACTTGACATTATCGAGACAAATAGGAAATATATAAAGCTTGTTCAGACTGAATCAGTCCATTCATCCATCTAACTAACTATATTGACTAAGCTGGAATGGATCTTAAAACCTTCAACTGTCTTATAGATCTGTCTTGCAATACCTGAAGTTCATTCCTTGTTTATCCAATTTATATGCTACAAAATCTATATTGATTCATCGGGCCCTCTGACTGGCGTTTACATCAAATCCTACTTCTGGCAACCTGTTATTTTAAGGTAGATAAGAAAGATAGATAACCACTTCAGCCTGGGAACTCTGGGTTTTGAGAACAGTTGATCAATGCAGTCACGAGTTGGCCACCACTGGAGTCTCTCTATTCATAAAGTGGCCTTTATGGAGGACATTGTTAGTGTCCATACAAAGTTGCCTACATAGAATATGAGTGGAAAACATGAGTGGAACAAGAAGGATAAAAACATGTTAGGACAAATGTCACAATATGCAAGAAAAAAATAGAAATAGCAATAATATATGAAAAATTTAAAAAATGAACACCAATAAAGACAATGTATTAAGATACCAATATTTTGATTATACTATTATACAAAGTAAAACCTGTTTTTTAAAAAAGGCTAAAATGTATATGGATGTTGCTGTTGTTAGTTGCAAAGTCATGTCCGACCCATCACGACCCCATGGACAACGCTCCTCCAGGCCTTCCTGTCCTCTACCATCCCCCAAAGTCCATTTAAGTTCACGCCAACTGCTTCAGTGACTCCATCCAGCCACCTCGTTCTCTGTCATCCCCTTCTTTTATTGCCCTCAATCTTGCCCAGCATTAGGCTCTTCTCCAGTGAGTCCTTCCTTCTCATTAGGTGGCCAAAGTATTTCAGTTTCATCTTCAGTATCTAAAGAGCAGTCAGGGTTGATCTCCTCTAAGACTGATCTGTTTGTTCGCCTTGCAGCCCAAGGGACTCGCAGGAGTCTTCTCCAGCACCAGACTTCAAAGGCAGAGTTCAAATATATATATGTGTGTGTATGTATGTATGTATGCATGTATGTATGTATATGTGTATTCAGAGTGTCCTATGGAGACCTAACCTTAACATTTCAACACTTCCCATGCCCATCATGCATCATTTTAATTTTGAAAGAAAGAGCCTATTTTGAGCCTTGAGGCATCACTAGACTTAAAAATGACGTTGGTCCCTGGCACCTTATTTTGCCAGTATGTCAGCTTCCCATTTTTAAAATTATCTTTAATATCGAAAGTTAGATGAGGTCAGAATCTGGTGCTTGCCAAAGAAAGTCTCTGCTCATGTAATGTGCCCAAAAGGAGCATGTGGGAGACTTCTGGTTTAAAGGATCAATCTTGAGGTATATTAACTGGCTCCAATAAGCTCCAGCATCTGAATGTTTGACATTGGAACTTAGTTCCATAGCTCAAGAAATATTTTTGTGCTGAGCCTTTGGAAATATCAAGCGGGTGCCTTCCTATCTTTTATTTGAACTTCTTATTTCCCCAAAACATAAACTCATTCAGACACCTACAATTTAAACTCTATTAAAAGAAGGAAAACAAGTTCAGCACTCTGTGTGTGTGTGTGTGTGTGTGTGTGTGTGTGTGTACCTTTTACTAAGACTGTTTCCCTCACATGTGACAAGCCTGTAATAAATTTACCAGATTGTCAAAAACTGTCTCACTGTACTGGAAAGCCAGCCTGTATGGGAAAGATTTATCTCGCTGCCTGAGGGAAAACTGATGAACTGGAACCATTGTTTTCTTAACTTGTATCTAAAATTGAAGAACCATATTTCCTGTGAATTCCAAGCTTATCTTTAGCTCTTGTTAAATTTAACTTTGCAGTTGCTTAATTTATTTTCCTCAGTATTAATTCAGTACAATAGGAATGTAAGATGCGGTTAATATAAAGAATTGTTTGTTGAGTTTGGAAATTCGGAAATGATTTATAGATTTAATATTGGGTTTTGTTCATCTTATGTCTTGAAGCACTATACACACCTGCTTTATCTATATTATGTATCTTGCTTCTGAAATTGCTGTGTTTAAGACATAGTTATGGGAGGCAAGCAGTTTTTAAGCATTATAATTAATTTAGAATCTAGTCATCAGGGGACAACTTTGTATGTCACCATCAGAAATTGGTGATTGAAGCCATCTCATCAGTTGTTAAAATCACAGTGAGAAAATGCAATAGGAATACTTGGTAAATCTCATGAGTTTAGTGGCCTTCGTATCAAGTTTGAAGCTTCAGCTAATTTTTCATTGCTTCAAATACTATTTCTGCATAAAATCTCACATGCTAAAAACTTGGTTAAGAAAGTTCTCAAGGATGAAAGAAAAAATTATGGAAACCTCCCCCCAAAAACATATTTTCACAGGGCATAATCTTCCTTATTAACAAAAGTAATACTTGTGGTCATTAAATCAATACTACTTATAGTGTGGAACTAAGGGCAGCTCCATGTGTGATGTCCACCACATTCATGCACCTGTACAGCAGTTTAGCTAGTTTAACTCCGACAGAAGTATAGTTTTTCCATCCAAGCATTAAAGCTCTGTTGATGAGCATGTGTAAAGAGATTCTTTTCCCGCTGGTATAAAATCTTTCTTTACTTTGCCTTACAGTCTCTTTTTACCCTGAAGAAATTTTGCCCTACCATCATGCCATTTTAAATTGAGCACATGGATGGTAATTGAAAGGTTGGTAACTTCCCTGAATTCAGTTACTTTCCATAACATCAACCATGGTTACAGAGTTGGATAATGGTTCAGTATTGCTATTTGCTATTTGTCTCCTCCCTGTTGCTCAGCTGGGAAGATGCCTCATGTGGTGTTCCTTGTATTCTGAGATTGGCAGTGATATAGATGAACATAGGTTGGTTTAAAAATGACTCTGGAGATTACAGAGTGAAAACTCTGATTGTTGTTTAAGGTAAAGGTAAAGGTTCCCCTCGCACATACGTGCTAGTCGTTCCCGACTCTAGAGGGTGGTGCTCATCTCCGTTTCAAAGCTGAAGAGCTAGCACTGTACAAAGACATCTCCGTGATCATGTGGCTGGCATGACTAAATGCCAAAGGGACATGGAACACTGTTACCTTCCCACCAAAGGTGGTCCCTATTTTTCTACTTGCATTTTTTATGTGCTTTCAAACTGCTAGGTTGGCATAAATGTAATTATATTTATATATTTATAAATATAAGGTACACTCAAATTCTGTATCTCACAGATATGAAAAGCGAAGTATTTCACTGGGTTGTCCTATCAGTATCAGTTCTACAATGCTGCTTTTGTAGGCTGGCACCATTCTGATGTGTTAGAAAAGAACACTCATCATTTTCAGCCAGAAGTGCCAGTAATGGCAACTCAGTGGTGGTATTCAGCCAGTTCTATCTGGTTTGAGTGAACTGGTAGCGATGGCCATGGGAGGCTGTGCCCACCCACCCAGACATCATCATGTCCCATTTTTGATGCTCTGCGCATGCACAGAAGGTTCTGCACATGTGCGGAGGTGGCACATGCGAACAAAGTGATTGCGCACAATCGCACTTACATTTGCGAACCTGTAGAGAAGGTACGTGAATACCACCCCTGTGGCAACTGACTGGGGGAGATAGTCTTGAAGAGATAAGGTTCTGCTTCCAATGAACACAGAGTTGAAGGTCAATGTAGCCCAAGGCCCAGCAATAGGGATGAAATCCAGCAGGTTCTGACAGGTTCTGGAGAAATGGTAGCGAAAATTTTGAGCAGTTCAGGGAACCAGCAAATACCACCTCTGGCTGGCCCCAGAGTGGGGTGGGAATGGAATTTTTGCAATATCCTTCCCCCAGGAGTGGGGAGAGAATGGAGATTTTGCAGTATCCTTCCCCTGCCACGCTCACCAAGTCATGCCCACCAAGCCACACCATGCCCACCAAGCCACGCCCACAGAACCGGTAGTAGAAAAGTTTGGATTTCACCACTGCCCAGCAACCTATAAGTCACGTGAGGTCTCTGAAAATGAACTACTGAAGTAGAGTGACAAACAGTTGAATTTCAGCAAAAGGAACCTATAAATACCAAATCCAGGGAAAGTGTTCCCCAAAAGATAAACCTCTTTTTTGTGAGTTTTAATTATGCAACAATTACATTATCAAGCAACATAGTATTTTGTCTATGCATGGTGAAGGAAAATACAGAGGATTTACCTGAGATATGCAGTGTGTGTGTGTGTGTGTGTGTGTGTGTGTGTGTGTGTATGTGTGAAACACAATCTTAGTTTGAAGTGTTCCTTTTAAATCTACTGAGATGCAATTTGATGAGGAATACAATTGATGATCCATTAGATTAAAAATTGAGTATTTGAGGTGCATTTTTTATAATATTAAATCTCAGTCCATTGGCAGAATAATGGGGTATACATTTTACATGGGTATTCATTGTGATGTTGCTACTCCATGTGTCATAACGTTGCTCAAAAGGTAGACACACTTTGTTACCAGGGTGAAACTTATAGACTGAGCAGATGTCTCTGTGTATGGATTCTTTAAAAAATTAATATAAATCCTGCTGACTCTTCTGATCACATGGCCCTGGGGAAAATGATTCATTTTTCATTCATTTCATGTCAATGTAGAGCTCACAGCTCTTTAACTTTTCATCAGATCTTGATCAACATTAATTAACACAGGAAATCTAAGCCACACCCAGAGAACTTGTAACTTGGCACGTATGTTCCTCTTGGCTTCTAGGTGCTCGCTAAGAAAGGATTTTTCGAAATGACCATCAGATCATTGGTATTTCATATACAGTATTATATTCACATGCTAAGGTAACAGGTAACAGTAACAAAGTTGGAAGGGACCTTGGAGGTCATCTAGTCCAACCCGCTGCTCATGCAGGAGACCTATACTAGGGATTTGAACCACTGACCTTTCTGATCGACAAGCTCAGTGTCTTAGCCACTGAGCCACCTAGCCACTCTGATGCTAAGGAGCTAGACATCCTACTTCCCCTCCCCACCTGAAAAGAACTCTGTTCCACGTGCCAGTTGCCTTATGTTCTTATCATACCGCTAAACTCGGAATGGGCGTGGCCAGCGTGTGACTTATCTGGCCTGCAGGCTGGGACATTCTACTCCCCCTTCCCCTCTGTTCCAACTGCCAGTTGCCTTATATTAACACGCCCTGATGCTACGGAATTACACATTCTACATTAAGTTTCAGGCTTTAAGTGTCAATTTATCATGCCTGATCACATAGTTTCGTAGTGAAGCACAGGCATACAGCTAATGTAACAATAAATGTCCCAGCTTACTTCACCATTGGGAGTAGATCTCCAGTTTATTTTTCTTGCATGTTTAATGTGTGTATATGTGAAAGTTCTCAATATTCTCACTTTCCAAGGTCTACTTTGAGAAGTTTGTAAAACACTGATATCATGAGTTCCATTGGTTAGATTCGGTTATGTGATCATGCTGCCATTTTTTCTATTTTCGCTACTATTGGCTTCATGATGTTTTATGAGTAAAAAGGAAGAGTTCTCTTCCTTTTCATCCTCATTGCTTCTAGGGCAGGGGTGTCAAACTCGATTTCATTGAGGGCTGCATCAGGGTTGTATTTGACCTCAGGGGGTCAAGATGGCCGTGCCCAGGGTGGCCATAACCAGCTCGACATCACTCGCTGTGGGGGCACCTGTGGTGGCCTGAGCGCTCTTCCTGAGGCCTCCTGCAATCCTCTGCCAGCAAAAATGGAGCTCAGGACGGCTGCCTAAGGCCCTCCCAAGCTCTGTTTTCATTGGCAGAAGCACTGTGGGCCAGTCCTTTGCTGTTTCCAGGATGGTCCCACAGGCCAGATCTAAGCTCCCCACAGACTGGATCCAGCCCCCGGGCCTTGAGTTTGACACCCCTGTTCTAGGAGGGGACAACAAAGGGAGGGAAGTAATTATTCTACCAATGGCATCTTTGGCTGTTTTAACAAAATGGTTTCTCTTGTCTTGTTTCTTTTAGGGAGCTCCTGTTATCTGTAGCTTTGGGGCAAGTCTTATCCCTGCTGATCTGTGGTATTAGCCTAACCAGCAAGTATTTGTCAGATGATTTTCATGCCAACACTCCTGTCTTTCAGAGTTTTCTGAACTACATTCTCCTATTTTTGGTCTACACCACAACATTAGCTGTTAGACAAGGTAAGTGGGGTTTGCTACCTCTATATGGGTTATTATATCAATTCCCGAAATTGTCCATGGCCTCATTTTTTCCTTTTTGCCAATTTTGGTCTTGTTATGTAACAAATTATCCTATAAAATAACTAGAGTTGAATTTTTAAAGGCAATAAAATGATATGCTCTTTCATCCAGGAATAGGTTAATAATTACCAAGGTTTAAAACCACCATTACATGTTTTGCTGGCATAAAGTTCTCTTAGAAGAAGAGACTTTTGATGGATATAACCCTTACAAGAAATTCTTATGATGTTGTAAGAGTTTGTAGATTATCTAAAGAATGAATGAATGAATGAATAAATAATAAATAAACAAATAAATAAGTGATTGCTCAAGAGGTTAAGTCTAGAATGATACCTGAAATGATTTCTCTGATTTCCTGATAAACAAGGGAAATATTTTCATTTGGACTTTGATGTTAATAAATAGAATTCTATGTGTATGGATTTTCCTCTTTTTCCCAAAATTCTTGATGGTCTAAGGCCCACATCCAGTATAACATGGGAGCTGCAACTGGAGATGAGAAAGACTGGAATTGGAAGAGTATTCTGTTTATGAGAACTCCTTCAAGGCAAGCCAGGCTTTCATCTTCAGATACTTGAATCAAGCTGTTTGCTGATGAGATGCATTTGTATCCCTCTCTTTCTCTCCCTCTCTCTCCCTTTCCCTCTCTCTCGCCCTCCCCCTCTCTCTCTTCCCCCCCCCTCTCTCTCATCTGTCTATTATTTTTATCCATCCATCATCTATCATCCATCTGTCTGTCTCTCTGTCTCTCTCTCTCTGTCTCTCTCTCTCTGTCTGTCTCTCTCTCTGTGTCTGTCTGTCTGTCTCTTTCTCTTTATATACATACATACATACATACATACATACATACATACATACATACATACATCTTCCCTGGTCCAACACTTTAAAGTCACAGGACATGATATTGACTTTAAAAAGACCAGAACTATCGCCAAAACTGAACACTTTAACAACAGAATAATCAGAGAAGCCATTGAGATAGAAAAACGCCCACACAGCATGAACAAACGAGATGACACCTCCCGCCTACCAGCCATTTGGAAACCCGCCCTTATTGACAAACGAGTCCCTAACACGAGGAATGACACCAGACCCACACTCACAAGGTCCACACAGGATGTAACCATTGCACATCCACCCAGAAAGCAGACCCAAACCCACACTGATCATGAAGCACGACCAAGGACCAGAAGCCAGACCGCAGCTGCAACATTAGCCATTTCAAACCCCTCCAATCCATACATGCAGCAGACTGACACCCACTATGAAGATGTAGCACGACCACAAAGCCAAACAACAGCTATGCAGCTCACCAGCTCAAATCCCCCTGCAGCACAGACTAGACTGAGCACAACCAAGCCCCCACCAACACAGGACACACCCCCAGCCAATCAGAGCACAGAAAACCCCATCCAATCAGAGCACAGCCAAGCTCCCACCCAATCAGTTCAAACCCCACTAGCAGTTAAAAGGAAGAAACAGCTGCGATCACACATTGCTCCCAGAAGCACGGTTGAAGCCTGAAGATGACGAATGAGACTTCGTCGAAACGCCGCCAAGACATTTCCAATTTTACACGGAGAAACCTCAATAACCAAAGACCTATATATATATATATATATATATATATATATATATATATATATATATATATATATATATATATATATATATATATATATATATCACAATTATCTACCACAATGTCCTACCTGTCAGTGACTACTTCAGCTTCAACCACAACAATACACGAGCAAATAATAGATACAAACTCAAGGTAAACTGCTCTAAACTTGATTGCAGAAAATATGATTTCAGTAACAGAGTGGTCAATGCCTGGAATGCACTACCTGACTCTGTAGTTTCTTCCCCAAACCCCCAAAATTTTAAGCTTATTCTGTTTACTGTTGACCTCACCCCATTTCTAAGAGGTCTGTAAGGGGCGTGCATAAGTGCACCTGTGTGCCTACCATCCCTGTCCTAATATTCCTTTTTTACTTACTCTTTTCATGTATCCAAATTATGTTTATACTTTTACCTGTTATCTTATATAAGATTGACAAAATAAATAAATAAATAAATAAAATAAAATAAAATAAAATATCTATCTATCATCTATCTATCATGTCTATCATTCTCTTTAATCTGTTTTCTGTCTTTTAGAGAAATCTAAATATTTCTCTATCTACTATTATTTAGGATTATATCACTGCTTTGCAATATTATTACAGCATTACTTGATATTAATCCACATAGCTTCTGTAGCCTACTTTGTCATATTTCATACTACCATTAAGTGTCCCACAAATCTAAAAAGCACCTCCTTATATATGAAGAACCGGAAGTAAGAATGAAGCATGCATAAAAACCTAGTTTCTTCTAAGAGCAAAAATGCACATGAGTGCAGAACCTCAAGCCAACTGTGGCCGTACAAAATTATGGGTCTGGGCCCTAATAGCTATAAATTTGCTGCCAAATGGTACATGACAGAAAGCAAAAATAATTAAAGACAGAAGAAGAAAAAAACCCAGAAGGGTATGGCTAGCTGATGAGAACTAAAAAGCTTGAAATAGCTATACTAAAAACACCCATATTATTGGCAGAGCTTGCTTTGTCCAAATACTTAATTACCCAGAATTTCCCAGAATTTTATGTAATCCAAGGTAAAAAGCACTGTATTTTGACAATTCGTGATTATCTGCAACTTATTTTACTGCAACACAAGGAAAGAATAATGGAGTGCATAAGCAAAATGTTATCTTGCTATTTGTTGGAACTCCTTTTAATATATAAGTCTTCAGTTTAGCATTTGGCTTCTGTGAATTATTTGTTTTTCTTCTAAGAACTTACAGATGCTTCCGTCTCTGTGTTGTCTATAAGCAATCAATGCTTCCTTTCTTTCTGGTTAATTTCCAGTGGATAAATTAATGTTAGTTTCCATTCTGTTCCTTTTGTCTGGCTCTATAACACCAATAGGAAAGATTGTTACAATTGTTACAGAAATAATTTGCAGTTCACATTGAATAACAATCATCTTTCAGTTCTTATCAGCCTTAATTTAAAAGATGCTCCTTTACACTTGAGATATATAGCCTACACTATCTAGATCCCACTGATATGGCACAGAAATGGACCTACAGAGTTAGCAGTAAGGATTTTGCTTGTTGACTAAGTGCAAAGATGGATTTTTGGCAGATTTCCAAACCAAATTAGGTGTGGAGCAAACTCTCAATGGCTTAGCAATATGTGATCAAATGAATGCTACTTATCCATGTAGACATATTTGCACATATGGAAGTATAATCTTTATTGTTTGCTGTTTTGTTTGATGCACAATATAAGTGGCATAACTTCATAAAATTTACAATATTTATCAAATCAAGAGTCCTCTTTTGGCTCATAAAAAGGTAGGTTCCCCTCGCACATATGTGCTAGTCGTTCCCGACTCTAGCGGGTGGTGCTCATCTGCATTTCAAAGCCAAAGAGCCAGCGCTGTCCAAAGACAGTGGCCGGCATGACTAAATGCCAAAGGCGCACGGAACGCTGTTACCTTCCCACCAAAGGTGGTCCCTATTTTTCTACTTGCATTTTTTTTTAATTGAAAGTTTTACAATAAAATTTTTTCCCATTACATCCCCCACCCTTCCCCCACCCACCATCACCCCCTCCCCCACCCCATCCTACCTGGACTTCCCAGAGCAGAGTACAAGGTATACGATCTAACAATCATAAGCTAGAATACCCTAATTATCCATAAATTCCCATCCCTCCCCTAAAACCTCAACTCTCCTTCTCCATAAAAAGAAACCAAAAAAGAAGGAAATGTTCATTCATAAAATATTTGATGTCTCTTCATCCAATAATTGTTCTAATTATAGTCATCCATCTTCCTCGTTCCAGTATATTTTCTTGTGGGTTTTCAGTCTGGTACGTTGAAGTTTACAACAAGTTCAATATTTTTAACCTCCAGTCTTTAATAACAAACATATAATCCATCTTCCAATATTACTCTAACATCATCACAATAAATTACAAATATTTTATAACCATTTTAACATTTTAACCTTAAACAACTCCCTTTCTATTTTAATTTTAATTTTAATTTTAATTTTTCCCCCAACTTTAAACCCAACATCAATTTTATCCAAAGTAACTAAATGCACCATTAATAAAGTAACCATCAATAAAATATATCTCCCTCATTTTACTTGCAAATTAAAACAAATGCACCCCAACTTAATTTCCAAATACCAAATACCATCTATAAAACATTTTATATAAAAAAAGAATTTAAATTATCCTTTCTTACTTTCAATTTTTATCCAAAATAGATAAATCCACCATATATAATAATAACAGCATAAATATAATACATCCAAGTTTGACTTACAGACTCAAACAAATGCACATTATCCTTTATATTTCTTTTATGTTCAAAAATTTTTACTTACAATTTAGCCTTTCCCATAAAAGGAAACACTTTTCATCTGACAATGTTGCTTCTTTACTCCTTGTTCTTTTTTAAAGATTACCATCCTTTGCTCCTCCCCTGCTATTTTCTGTATTTCTTCTCCCAAAGTTACAGCCCCAATCTCAAATTGTGTTTGCTTTACTTCCTTCTCCTTTTTTTAGCCATTTCCACTTCTCCTCCCACCTTAGCTTCTAAATCTAGTAAACTTCCAGCCTTCAATACCTTAACATAAAAATCTCTTGCTTTGGTAACTTCATTAAAACAATACTTCCCTCCCATATAATTTACTGTTAATCCGGCTGGCACATTCCATCTATACCATACCTGGCAATTTCTAAGCTCCTTTGCCAAAAAAGCATATTCTTTTCTGTCCCTCAATATTTTGAAAGGAATTTCTTTCAACACCAAAACCTCTTGACCCAATATTTGAATCTTACTTTTATAGGAGGCTTGCGAGATTTCACTCCTAATCTTCCTAGATGTAAAATAAATTACTATATCCCTTGGCAGTTGTCTCTGCCTTGCCACCTATGAATTAACACGGTAAATTTTCTCAATTTGATTTTCAAGATCCACTGATGTCAGTCCAATCATCTGTGAGAAGGCTTCTGCAAATATCTTTTTTAGATTCTCTTGCTTGTTTTCTTTTAAACCTCTCACCCTCAATGCAAATTCCATTGTTTTATATTGTAATAAAACCCATTCTTCATCTGCTCTGTCCACCTTGTTCCGAAGCTCCTCTATTTGACTTTTTAAATTCAAGTTAATTTGATAAATCTCGTGCACTTTTCCATCCAGCTTTTTTATAAATTCAATCACAGTCATAAAGGCAGGCCTTCTCCTCAATTCTTGTAAATCTTCATTCTCAACTGTAGCAGAATTTTTAATTTCCAATAATTTCTCCTCAATTTCCTTAAGTTTTTTGTCTGGAGCAGAAATTTGAGCCTTCAAAAATTCTTTCAACTCCTCGTGTAATTTGTGTATTTGAATTAGCGAGGCAGCTCCCTTAGAATCAGCAGGCTGTATTTCTTTAAAAGCCATCTTGCTTTAACTTTGTAAATTGCAACAAAGTCAAATCTTTTCAAGCAACTTATTTGAAATGGATAAATCAGTTCTATAAACCTTCGGTTTTTCTCCTTAAGATTTCTTCACTTAAGTATAAAATCCATCAAATTTAAGCAGCGTTAACAAGGCGCTAACAATGTTAATAAGGACTTCCTTAGGTTTTGTTTTCATACCTCATTAACCAAATCCACCATTTTCCTTCTTCTCAAATACCTTTTGAAGATCGAGATGAGGTCTAAGGCATACATCCACCTTGCCTCTTGCCTCTGCTCCGTCTGCTTAAAGTAATTAGAATATCTTCATCTTGATAGCAGAGATGGTCACTAGCGCTTTGTTCTGCATGAATGCAGAAGCTTCCCAGATCTGGAGCATTTGCCAGGTTTAAACAGGGAGCTCTCACCCTTCGAGCTCCAGGAATTATTTCTGGAGCTCTTGGGGAATTCTACCCCCACCCAGCTGCTCACCTTTCCTTCTTCTCCCAAGGGAAAGGTTTTCAAGCCGCCAGACAGCTGATTTGCACTGTCTGAGTGGCTTTAACAGAATCATGGGGGCGGCAGTCCAAAAGGACCGTCTCCAACGCGCGCAGAGCTACTGGAAGTCCTCTACTTGCATTTTTTACGTGCTTTCAAACTGCTAGTTTGGCAGAAGCTGGGACAAGTAATGGGAGCTCATCCCATTATGCAGCAGTAGAGATTCAAACTGCTGAACTGCCGACCTTTCGATCGACAAGCTCAGCGTCTTAGCCACTAAGCTAAATGAGAATATTGAATTTCATTTTGCTTTTTATTTATCTTTAATTGTCTTCATCCTGTTTTCACTTCCATTATTCTCTAGAAGTGCTTTTCTTTTTGAGTGATCCTCTAAACTTTCATCTATTTTCATGAAAAAAAAAGAACTCTGTTCTTCTTGGACTACAGAGAAATCAACTGTTTCCTTCCCCCCCCCCCCCCCGCATTTGAAGAAATCCCAGAGTGACACCCTGTTTTAGTATGTCTGCTGTCAGATATCTAGGTGAGAAGCAATAGTCAACCAACGTCCTTGGTAAGGAAACAGCATCATTTCAATTTCCTTTCCAGAGACAGTTGTATATAAAAAGAAAAAAAATGTTTCACACGTTCTTCAAAAGACGTCAAAAAAAGCCATTTATCTACCAAAAATCTTTGAGGTCTCAATTCTATGTAACTATTTAAGGGTGTGCGTTTAATTCAATATTCCATTCTATTCCCCATCATCCAGTCAGAGCTGAAGAAGCTTCTTGGATGAGAAGCAAAACGTCTTCAAAGAAAAACCAGAAAGTCCAGTTTCCTCTTGAAAAAAGCACCTTTGGGACAACTATAATCTGGATGACTGAGAATCTCCATAGACATTTAATTCAATAATAATTGGTGACAAACCCCCCACCCTTTTTTGTTGTGAGGCATTTTCTCCTGCTCCACTCTGGCTTTGATTATTTATCAGTGATCAGTTAACCGGTGCCTTGAGGAGAATGGCATTCTGACTCTCCTCTAGCCAAATTATGAGACACTATAGCTGCTCTGCTAAACTAAATAAAAACAACCATGTTTCCTTCTGTTTGCAAGCTCTACTTTTTATTTTTATTTATTTTATTTATTTATTTATTTGTCAAACACAACAGTATATATAAGTATAAGCATGAAATAACCATATGAATTGGATACAATCAAAGGGAACATTAGGACAGAAATGGTAGCACACTGGTGCTCTTACGGGGATATAGCCTACTTTACGGGAGTATAGGGTAAAATTAGAAAATAATTATTTTATCAATATTTAGTTTGTTTTATTCAATTTTAATTCAGTTAAATTTGACTAACGTCAGGTTCAATTTAAAAACACGTCTGATTTTCAGGTTGTTTCCCCAAAGAAAGTCATTTCCAAGATGCAGATTTTCATGTGAAGATTGAAAATCACGTCCCCATCATATTGTGGCTCTTAATTTTTGCTTGGAGCCACTGAAAAAGCAGCTGTGGAAAGTCAAAGTGATCTATCTTTAGAGTGAGAAGAAGATATTCTTGGTATCTAGCAAACACCTTTTTCACAGAGTGTGAAGCAAACTTTCAAAGTCACAACTCTGGGGAAAATCCTGGTATTGTTTCACAAGGTCTTTTTTAAGCCTCCGTTCCCAAGGGATGTTCTCATAAAAAGCTGTCTTTAAAAGCATACTGTTCGCATTTTTAAAGCATCTGCTTGTGATGCCTTTTTTACCCTTTCCAGTGCAAAATTGGTATTACGAAGCTATTATTCTAAATTATGATTATAGGCGAAGAATTTGAGCTTGAAGAGCTTAAATTGTAGAAGAGACAAAAATAATTGTTTCTCTGTCTCATTTTGGAACCTAAAGGCAATATTTTGTTTCTCATTTCCCAACCCATATGTGGAATCCAAACATGGGATACCTCTTCTGTAGGAATGAGAATCTTTCCCTTCCTTTGTCCATCCTTTCCTCCACTTGCTTCTCTTGTTACATCTTTTGGGGGATCTTTGATTTGGCATGAAATGGCCACAGGTTTATGTTCTGCATGAAAGATGCTAACTGGAATCCATATCCATTTCTGTGAACATAGGATTTCAGGGTAAATCTCATATGTTTCTAGTGATGCAGTGGTTAGAATGCAGTATTGCAAGCTAACTCTGCCCATTGCCAGGAGTTCGATCTTGACTGGCTCAAGATTGACTCGACCTTCCATCCTTTTGTGGTTGGTAAAATGAGGACCCAGATTGTTGGGACAATATGCTGACACTGTAAACCATTCAAAAAGTGTTGTAAACCAGCACTATGGGCTGGTATATAAGTCTGAGTGCTAATTGCTATATCTAGAAACAACAATGATGCTTGACCATCTTGGGGGACTTTGGAAAAAGATGGTGGAGAAATTTACGACTTCTGTTTTTATGCTTTGAGAGTACCCTCATAAAAGTAAGGCAGCCTTGCAGAATCTCTCAGCGCTGAAAACTACTAAGCAAAATGTTGCTTAGAAAGTTCTAAACACATAGAGGAACCTGAAACAGATTTTAGTGCTGTAAGTTTGACTTATGATTCATATTGAGAGACTAAATTTTTCATTTCGTTTTAAGGTATCATTTGATAAAGAACAATTTCAAGTTATGTCTTGTGAAACTGAAAAGCTGAATAATGTGCAACTTAAATGCTCAGGAGAAGGTTAGAATTTTGCGTCATCACAGAATTGTGTAATTTTGTTGTCCAATCAACTCTGAGTTTGCACAATAATGCTGTTATTGCAGACTAGTTCTACAGGTTTTGATTCACTCCATAACTATAACAAAACAGTGTAAATGGTTAGATCAATTGAATGGATTCAAAAGATACAGAGAGTCATTAGGTGTAATTACATCTAATAAAAACACATAGGGCTGTGATTTTGTTTTAACCACAAATTCAAGAAATCTAAAAAAATATTTTCCCTTCTTATCTCCCATTTCCTGCAACAAAGGAAAAGGAAATTTAAACTGTATAATGAGAATAAGAACAGGGCAGTATAATCAGTACAAGTTAATTGTCTGAACAAAACAGAAATTATTGTAAATGTTGAAATATGGCAAAGTAAAATAAACCTTGTAAAATTTTTAGTTCTTATTAAAATGGGAGTGTTTGTTTGGGGACTCCTCAGGCTAATCCCTTCACACTAATTGTCATTCTAGTAGTATCTGCAGGAAAAACAAAAACTTGAAGATATTCAGCTTATATGGAAGGCAATCACATACAAAGGGCTACATCAAGACAAAACTGCCTGAAGGAATCTACTGTTATTTCTTGGGAGGAGAGCCAATTAAGACTCAGGTTATGAAAGATGCTGTTTGAGTACAAATGAAAAGGACTACAAATCATAATTGCATCCCAAATATCAGAGACAAAACACACCTGTAGGAAAGATCCTACAAGTTGCAACATCTGGTGGCTTGTCACTCTGGAGTTTATCTGGGGAGAAGTTGAGCCTTGCATACATTTGTCTCCCACCCCAATTTGTCTTTTGTTGTTGTTGTCTATTTCCTTTCCTTATTTGTCTTTGTCTTTTTATTTTATTTTAGCCTACATGTCATTTTAGGAACTTTAGTCTTCGCAAATTTGGAGAGCACCAGGTTGGGAAACTGGTATTCTCCTTGGTTACCATAGCCTTCTGAATCCAACTCAGAGGTAAAGCTACCTGTGTCTTGACTCAGAATTATCTGCTCCTGGTAGGTGCTGCCCAGAGATGGGATGATGAGGTTGCATTCTTAAGAGAAATCAGTGGAGCATGGGCCAGCGGCAAAGGTTCCTATGCTTTGGAGAAGGGTTCCATGCCATATGGATGGCATCCTTTGTATCAGTCTTGTATAAGATAGCATCTGATTAACAGAGACTGCCTGGATAAATCTTTGCAGTTTTCTTGACAAGATTTTTCAGGGGTGGTTTGCCATTACCTTCTTCCTGGGATAAGAGAGAGTAACTGTCCCAAGGTTACCCAGCTTGCTTGTGCCTAAGGCAGGACTAGAACTCATGGTCTCCCAGTTTCTAGCTCAGGGCTTTAACTAATACACCAAACTGGCTCTCACAAGATAGTTCTATTGACTTTTGGATATGGATTGATGTGTAAGACCTTGGACTGGACAGCCATGTAGGCAGTGGTGGGATTCAGCCAGTTCACACCACTTCGGGAGAACCGGTTGTTAACTTTCTGAGCAGTTAGGCAAATTGGTTGTTGGAAGAAATCATTAGGGCAGAGAACCGATTGTTAAATTACTTGAATCCCACCACTACATGTAGGGCTATGTAAGTGATCACTGGCACTTCAAATTGTACCCAGAAGCCCCCTGGGAGCCATTGCAGCTCATAAAGCAGAGGAATTACATGGTTGTATCATATAAAATATATCTTAGATTTCAATCTAATGAGGTGGTGATGAGTATATTTATATCATTTCAATAAGATAAGATCATTTCTATAAGAAAAATTAGGTATTTGGTTTTATGTTTGTTATCTTCCAGGAGTTATTAAAACTGGGAGGTATAGAAATAATTTTAATAAATTATAATACATTTTTAAGTAACCGTATGTTTTTGGTGGCTGATGGGACAGTGATTTATTTATGAGAAATATTTATTTCTCAATGTATCCTCCATCTGACTACCAACATTTTTTTTAAAAAGAAGACTGACCACCTAGTTTTCAAAAATGAATAATCCATTTTAAGTTTTTATCAGGATTTCATTTTATTTTGCCAGATACTTTGTATAAAAATAAACACATTTTTACAGAAAGGGTGTGTATAATCTTTCACAGTTTGAGTTTTTAAAGTATGCATTTGCCATCCAAATCTTTAGAAAACAGATGTTTTTCATATACTATGAAATAAAAGATACAGATTGTACAAGTTTTCTCTTCTCATAGAAATGATATCAATAAATTGATCACCTTCTCCTTATTAGATTGAAATTTAAGATATGCTTCACATGAAAAGTGAAACTTCCATGTAATCCTACTGCTTTATGAGCTGCAATGGCTTCCAGAGGGCTTCTGGGTACAATTCGAAGTGTCGGTGATCACTAATATAGCCCTACATGGCAAAACCCCATGTTATCTATGGGCTGATCTACCTCCAATTGTCTCTGCTCAGCTCAGCTCATGCCACTATCCATCAGACTGTTCCAGGGTCCTTCTAATGATCTGATCAGTGTCATCTAATGGGGCCCAGGAGATGTATCTTCCATGTCACAGCACTTGCCCTCTGGCATAGCATTTCTCCTGAGATGCTAATAGCCGTGACCTTGTTAGTTTTTTGGAAAGTCTTGAAACATGGCTCTTCCCAAAGGTGCTGAGACCAGGATGTTAGGTGAAGTTGACCTGCATGGTTGAAGGAGATAGAATGTTTTGAGAGCACTCTTCTTTTGGCACATTGTATTGTTTGGATTGTTTTGTTGTTGTTGTTTATTGTTATATTTGACTCAGTGTTAATATACTGTTTTCTGCCCAAAGTCATGAGAGTGAAATGGGTAGCTGTATAAATTGTATAAATAAATAATATTCCTTTTCAGTTGAAATGGAATGTTCAGTAAGAACGCTGTTGTACTGTGCTCATTTACTACAAATTAAAAACATAAATTATGTAAGCAGTTCAATAAAAATGAAGTTTATACAGAGCAAAGATCCCAAACAGCTAGTGCCACGTTTGGCTTTGTATTGGCCATCGTGGTTAACATCCTGTAGCAACTTTCTCATCTCATTTGATTTCCTTTGTAAATTTATAAGCATCTCTACCTTAGATTTTACTTATACAATCACTAAGGTGGGTTTGGAGAACTCTGATGCGGTCTTATTATGAATTTCATTTAATGAAATACTCATTGAGAACTGGGTGTCCCCAAAAGTGAGGATAGCTATGAAGGAAAAGGGATTGTATTTTAAAAGTACTGGTCAATCCTAGAGGTACATAATTTTAGGTCCTCCAAAAGTTTTGGGTAAGAGTTCTCCAAAGTTATTATCAAATTGTAATTTTGTGAGAGGAAAATTGCTAAATGCATCACTGGAGAGGAATTAGCTCCTCTTAATTAAATGGAAATGAAATGAAATTGAACTTAGGTTTTGAAGATGTGGGAGCGAAGCTTCTGGTACAATTCAAGTGTCGGTGATCACTAATATAGCCCTACATGGCAAAACCCCATGTTATCTATGGGCTGATCTACCTCAATTGTCTCTGCTCAGCTCAGCTCATGCCACTATCCATCAGACTGTTCCAGGGTCCTTCTAATGATCTGATCAGTGTCATCTAATGGGGCCCAGGAGATGTATCTTCCATGTCACAGCACTTGCCCTCTGGCATAGCATTTCTCCTGAGATGCTAATAGCCGTGACCTTGTTAGTTTTTTGGAAAGTCTTGAAACATGGCTCTTCCCAAAGGTGCTGAGACCAGGATGTTAGGTGAAGTTGACCTGCATGGTTGAAGGAGATAGAATGTTTTGAGAGCACTCTTCTTTTGGCACATTGTATTGTTTGGATTGTTTTGTTGTTGTTGTTTATTGTTATATTTGACTCAGTGTTAATATACTGTTTTCTGCCCAAAGTCATGAGAGTGAAATGGGTAGCTGTATAAATTGTATAAATAAATAATATTCCTTTTCAGTTGAAATGGAATGTTCAGTAAGAACGCTGTTGTACTGTGCTCATTTACTACAAATTAAAAACATAAATTATGTAAGCAGTTCAATAAAAATGAAGTTTATACAGAGCAAAGATCCCAAACAGCTAGTGCCACGTTTGGCTTTGTATTGGCCATCGTGGTTAACATCCTGTAGCAACTTTCTCATCTCATTTGATTTCCTTTGTAAATTTATAAGCATCTCTACCTTAGATTTTACTTATACAATCACTAAGGTGGGTTTGGAGAACTCTGATGTGGTCTTATTATGAATTTCATTTAATGAAATACTCATTGAGAACTGGGTGTCCCCAAAAGTGAGGATAGCTATGAAGGAAAAGGGATTGTATTTTAAAAGTACTGGTCAATCCTAGAGGTACATAATTTTAGGTCCTCCAAAAGTTTTGGGTAAGAGTTCTCCAAAGTTATTATCAAATTGTAATTTTGTGAGAGGAAAATTGCTAAATGCATCACTGGAGAGGAATTAGCTCCTCTTAATTAAATGGAAATGAAATGAAATTGAACTTAGGTTTTGAAGATGTGGGAGCGAAGCTTCTGGTACATCATTGAAATACCAAGTGTTGCTTTTGGCTTTGGAAAAGTGGTTCTGAGTTAGTCTAGCAGAACATCTGAACTAATGAGACTTGGGCTGTTGTCCCATATTTACAGAGAGAAAGTTCATAGGGGCCCTTGGGACTGACATCTATGCAAACATGAACAGGATTGGCTAAAATATCAGGCAGAAACAGTTGTGGCCTTGCCCTTGTTACTTGACAGAAATTCAGCCAACTGACATTTTCCAAGGCAACTGGCTTCACAGCTGAAAGAAATTCTAACTATATGATTTAAGTAGTTCTTCAGCAGCAGAGCCACAGCTTGGATTTTGGCATATAAATAAGAGGATTAATGGAAGACATACCAATTTTACACTCGGTTATCCTGAAGGAGGAATGTTTGAAGTCATTTATACATTATTTGTTGATACGCCCGAGTTATACTGGAACAGAGCTGGTCATGTTATAAAATCGAGGCTGGTGACATCTGATGTGTAGTTAATTTATTTTTTTTCCTTCTGCAATATGGTGTCTTCCAGATATTTTGATTTACAGCATCTTTCTGTCTCTGGGCGCATAGTTAGTATGTCTAGGAGAAAGATATTTGGAGGGCGGCTGCTTAGAAGGCCAAGCTTACTCTCTGTGTGGTGGAGGCCCATAGAATAAGCTGTGAAAAGAATTCCTTTGTCTCCACTGTCAAAAAAAGAGGAAGCTTAATGGGATTCTTTTAAGGTCTTTAGCTTCCCTCAGTTGTGATCTTCCTTGTTTTCCACACACTGAATGTAAAGACATTCCCTTTGATATAAGTTTGGTATCCTATAAAAGGTCACAGGAATGAGGGTCACACAGAAACAGTGGTTTTGTCCACAGATTTGCTGGCAGAAGAGAAATGATTCTCTCCTTTGATTGGAACAAAGAGGAAAGCACCAGCAGGACTTTACACTCTAGCTCAAGGCTCTCCAAACTTGGCAACTTTAAGACTTGTGGAATTCAGCTCCCAGAATTCCCCCCGACAGCATAGTTTTAAAGTTACCAATTTGAAGACCCTAGCTCAGGGGTGTCAAACTTGCGGCCCATGGGTCGGATGCGTTGCATGCTGGCCATTCCCATCCCCAGTTTAGCGAAGGGGGGAAAAGTCACAATATGTCACGTGATGCCACGAGTTTGATACTCCTGCCCTAGCTGTATACCTGTAATCTCTCCATGTTATTTGAGAGCTAAGACCTAAAAAAACCTTCAGTGTTACAAGTCTCCTCTCTTATCAGACCTGCTATGGTGGCTCGACTGCAGTGCTGCAGAGGTGGTGGTATTCAGGAAGAACAAGGTCCCTTGAAGAAAAATAAAAAATGTATCTAGACATCTGGGTTGCAAAATTTCTTTTCAGACAACAATCAGAGAAGGATTTGGAGTTTCGGAGACTGTTGCCAAATATAGGACAGAAAGGTAGCTGAATACCTTTCAAGTGACAGGCCATATAAAGACAAAGTGAGCAATTAAAATGTCTTTTTGAACTCTAAACTGAAGTAAACAGGAAGATATTTTTTTTAAAAAAATCATCATGGTTTATTTTTGTATTTGATTTATTTAGTTTGATTCATTGTGTACCATCAAAATGGTGGTAACTCTTAGTGACCATACTAAGTCCAAGAAGATCTGTTCCTAATCTGGACCTTCACATTCCCCAACAATGTTCCCATTGCCATTGTCTATCCAACTTGTTGGAATTTTCTCTTTCCTTCCGCCTTTCACAGCAAGAGGGACTTCTCACAGAGTTATGTTTTCCACCTCCAGCATCTTTGTATAAATCACTGTTGCTCAAAATAGGTATCAGTATCTGCTTGCTTTACCTGGGCAACTAGAATGATTTGTAGCCCTTGGGTAATGCTACTGGGGAGTATATATACTTTGTGTACACATCTGCATCATTTCCTCATTTCTTCCAGAAATAAATATCTCCTTTGTAGTATAGCAAGTTTTGGCCATATAGCAGGATGTGTGTGTGTGTGTGTGCGAGAGAGAGAGAGAGAGAGAGAGGGAGGGAGGGAGGGAGGGAGGGAGGGAGAGGGAGATATCACTTGCAGTTTCTGTGAGTGAAGATGGAAGTGATTTTGCTTCCTCTACCACCATTTTGAAAAGTGAGATCCCATCCCCTTCCTTCTATTGTTGCTTTGGAAATGGACTTCTTTGTAGCAAAGTACACGATGTTTCTGTTCAATGCCTGCTTAAGATTCTCTGCAAAACACACTTTATGTCTGTCCCATGATTCTCTTACTCAGCATGAAAGCAGGCAGTGTTAGGAAAAGCTGTTGAATAGCCATCATGGGTTGACTAGATAACCTTGACATTTTTTCCTCTTTTCCATTATTTGGGACTAAATATCATTGAACTCTGGGGGGGTTTATACTAAGCAAACAGGCATAAAATTATAGAATTGCTACAACGAAATGCCCTAAGTGGTAGGAATTAAGAGCTGGGAAGGGGGGGGGGAGTTGTAAGAAAAAAAATCATGTATTGTATTTATAGATGGTTAAGTCAATAAGATCACAAGGGAAGTTTCTGATTGAGTTTTGACAAAAACAAAAATACATATCACAGTTTACAGGGATGCTATACACTCACTATAAAGACTTTCTAAGTAACATCCTTTACTGGGTGTAATCTTTTAACCATTGTGATTGAGGTCTCATCAGTCAGCCACCTCCAAATTATTTTCCCCCTTCCTGTTCACTTATCTATCTTGGTTTTCATTTTCAGAACATAAATTGCTTCAAGAAAGCTTTCAAGCCCAGTTATAAATTGTGCCATCACACCTCTATGGGAGTGTAATAGGAGAAGCAGAAAAGAACATTTTAAGAAAAACGAATTGAGTTTTCTGAAGAACTTTAGCAGAACTTTAGCAGAACTTCAGGAAATAGTGTCTCTCCACTGAGCCTCTTGAGCTGGAAAGGCTTGGTGCAGGATGATCAACTTTCTCCTCTCCAAATATCTCACAGCTTCGCATTCAGCCAGTCCCAGTCATTGTGGCCAGTGATGAAAGGCATAGGAACTGCAGTACAATACATCAGCAGGTCATTAGGTTCCTGAGCTCGGCTGGCTGTAAGCCTCTTTTGTGCAGTTCAGAAAGCAAGTGCCACTGAATATTTAACTTTTTCCTAAGGCTAAGCAGCCCCAGATCAGCAAAGCAAGCCCATCTCTACAAATAAGTAACATAAAAGCTGCATGGTTTTTGGTTTTTTTTACCATTAACATACCACTCAGGACCTTACACATGCATACATGCATACAGCAAACCCTGTGAAATGTACAAATCGGCCTTCGGCAGTGGTAAGTTCATAGGTGTGTTTTATGGTTTTGATTTGAATTGTACTATACAAATGCAAGCAAAGAATTGTGATGAAAAACTAGCACACAAATGCAAAGAGTAGCCCCCTGATGTGTGCTAGTTATATTGCTTCTTATTCTGTTGGGCATAATATTATTGATGCCATCTTTTTATGAATGCAAGTGGAATGTATAAAAAAGGAGGGAGGTCTCACTTGGGACTGGTATTAGTAAAGAATTCAGAAGTTGGTTTCTGCTTAGTAAACAGATTTTCCTTTTTCCTTGCCCTGAGGATAGTTGATGGTTATTTTGTGAAAGTTCAGCAATATTTGAGCCTAAGTAGGTGCCCATTTTATCCAACACCAATTTTCACTGCAGTTTATGAAATATTTAATCTTTTATCTATTCAAGCTGTTCGTTGCTTGCAGGCATATAGAGGTTTGAAAGGCACGTTTGGCACTTTGGTAGGAAAAATTTTGAAAGGTGTTTCTTTGGTAGTAACTCTGTTGGCCGAGGACAGTGAGTCTCATTTTTGCCGGAATGTATCTTTGCCCATGAGGAATCTCAAAATTCAAAGGAATAGAATTTATCCTCACCGCTATCCTTCTCATTATTTTTTAAGAATCATTTGAGAAGTACTAGGCCATCCTTAGAGGTCCTTTGACCTTTTACAGGACATTCATTAAATCAAATACTCTGTGCCATTCTTGGCTTTAGATGTGAAGAAGAGCTTGAATTAGTGGCATTGGAAGAATGTCCTGACCCCGATCCCTGTTTCTCAGGACCCTGAACTCCATCCTTCCTTGAATGTTGTGATGCAGTCCTCAGTCATTCCTAAAAGAATATATAAATCAAGTCTTTGAAGAGAAACTCTATAAAATTTGCCCAATTTTTCATCGGGAGTATAAAGACATGCTGGGAGATCTGAGGACAAGCATTCTACATATTTCACTGCAGGGTCTATACGTAGTCCTCCACTTACAACAGTTCACTTAGTGACCATTCAGAGTTACAACAGCACTGAAAAAAGCGACATAACCGTTTTTCACACTTACAACCATCCCCATGGTCACATGATTTACATTCAGATGCTTGAGAACTGACTCACATTTATGACAGTTGCAGTGTCCCGGGGTCATGTGATCACCTGTTGCAACCTTCTGACAAGCAAAGTCAATGGGGATTCATTTAACAACCATGTTACTAATTTAACAACTGCAGGGATTCACTTAACAACTGTGGCAAGAAAAGTCATAAAATGGGCAAAACTCACTTAACAAATTTCTTGCTTAGCAACATAAATTTTGGGCTCAATTGTGGCCACAAGTTGAGGACTACCTGTATACTTCCTTTCATTAGCCAATGATTGCCCATTATTTCCAGCAGCATCCAGAAAGGTGTATCTTGCATGGTTCTGGCAACTAGAGGTCCCGAGCAGAAGCATTTAAGGAGAAGGTTGGGGTTAAATCATTGAGTGCTGAAAAGGTTGCATGGAAACATCACACACGTGTGTGCATACTCGTCGGGGTTGCACTTCGGAAAAGCCGAACTTCTGGGTTCTAGCGTGCATGCGCACCCAACAATCATCTGGCCGGCGTACATGTGCAGGCTGGTTTTTGGCCCTGCCATGCGTGCAAAGGGATCACACTCCAGAAAAGCCAAACTTCTGGGTTCTAGCGTGCATGCGCACCCAACAATCATCTGGCCGGCGCACATGTGCAGGCTGGTTTTTGGCCCTGCCGTGCGTGCAAAGGGATCACACTCCAGAAAAGCCGAACTTCTGGGTTCTGGCTTGCACATGCACCTGACAATCAGCTGACTGGCACGCATGGGCACACTGATTTTTGGCACTGCCGCACACGCAAATGACGGCTGATCGTCACATACGCATGCGCGCCAGAAACCTGGAAGACAAACAGGCAATGCCGCGCATGCCAGGCGACGTGACTTCACATGCCACTTTGGGCACTCGTGCCATAGGTTCGCCATCATGGTTATAAGAGGATACAACTGTGTAGTCCAGTGTTTTTCCACATAGGACAGGGACACTTGTTTCACAAAAACTGTAACAATCGACAGCCTTGGAAGAATTGTCATTTGCTTGTCTCAATAGACAAGTCAACCAATCTGTGTCAGTGTGATGACCTTGAAAGAATATTTATGCTCATCACATTTGCTACCATGTCATTTCATAGTACATAAATACAAATTAACAGTATCGCCTCCATTCTTCGCCTGCAGTCTTTCATCACAGTATGATGAAAAGCGGAATCAAATTTCTTTCAAAATCCCAACTATTGAACGTTCACTTTTATGTATTTTTTTAAAATGTGCATGTTTAAAAATATATAACCACTAGGTTATTTAGCATTATTTAAAGCATGTGCATAATCAGTGCAACATACTGCATTTCAAATTCAAATGTATTCTGCAAATCAGGGGGAAATATTACTTAATTTCACTGTTTGATGCGGTTTCTGCTTTAAGGAACTGAATAGTCCTTAATGATTTTTGGTGCTGCTTCTATTTAAAATTGAAAGTGCCTGTGGAAATAGTCATGAAGCAGCTTGGATTTTTTTTAAAAAAAATCATTGGCTGGGAAATGTTAAGGCAATGTTACTGTTTAAAATTTTGGGATTTTTGTAGATGACTATGGAGACAAGCAAGCTAAGGATTTCGAGACAAGATGGCTCAGCAGATTGAACAATGGGCAGCAGATCTGACAATTTGAAATTGATCACCAGGGATGATCTTTTATTGGAAATTTTTTTTTTAATTCAACTCAGTTCTGGGACACATGAGTTATTCTGATGTATTCTATAAAGGACCCCTAATCTGTTAGAGAAAAACAGAGGAAATAGTGATAAAAACCATATTCATGTTTTTATACATACAAAAAAAAAGGAATGCATGTGTTAATCTACAGCTGGAATAATTACCATATAGAACAGTGATGTCAAACCTTTTAGAAACTGAATGCCAAAAGTGCAAGTTGCACATGTGCGCACACTCACCCACACGTGCGCTAGACAGCCAAACACCGGCAGGGAGGCAGGGCATCCACAACACCTGCAGCTCTGCAAACGATGCAAACTTCCTCACCGTTTGATGGTGAGAAACGCCACAGAAAAATGCGGTGGAGCTGAGCTGGAGCGACGGCATGCCTGCCCACAGAGAGGCTCTGACTGCCGCCTCTGGCACGCATGCCATAGGTTCGCCACCACTGATAGAGAACAACTCTTAGTTTGATCAATTCTCTATAAGTAGCATGTACATAATTTATCAATAGATTATTTAACATTATATATATATATATATATATATTAACATATATGCTCACAAGAGAGTGTAATTTACAATTGTTTGTTCAGATATTAATGCATAAATAAAAGTTCATACCATTTGTGTCTCCAGCCAGCTAGCCCTTATCTACTTTTAAGAGGACACTGCAGGAAATAATAATATATTTAGTTGCTGTGGCTACCATGCCAATCAATTCCCAAAGGTTTGAGCAAATGACATCCCAGAAAGATTGAAGTAAAAGCATAATCTGTCTTTTAAAAAGAAAGCAAAACTTGTTTTAAAAAAAGGAATATATATGCAGCACACCCAAGTATTTGGGGTGGGAGAAGGCTATGCTTTCCCCACCCCCAAATATTTTTGTAAAGGGTTGTATCTTTATGGATTTTTGGAAGCCAGTGAAATAGTGGACCCTGGATGCTTGAAGAGGGGGGAGAGCATGTTAGAGAAGAACAGTGGAACAGAGCAGAACAGAAACGATGGTGTTGGGTTTCTGATGGAGCTGTTTTGAGTAATGATAACTGTGGCATCTGGGAAGGAGAGATAGATGCTGAAACTCATATTTTTATTAGCTTGTCATGAAATAGGGCATTAGGCTCATCAAACAGGGAGCTGCAATTATTGCTATCTTTTGTTGCAATCATAGGAATTGCTTCAATATCAGTCTGTGGGCGCAAATGCCTTCCCATGGAAGCTTGTGACGGCTAACAATTGGGTTAACTTGTAATATTGTTACTTGAAGATTTATGATTTGATGATTCCATTTGCCCTTGAAAGATGATAAGCCTATTATTTTTCTAATTTGCCATGATTCTGATTTAGGGCCTTTTCCTTTCCTCTGATGGCTTTCCTAAAAAAACCAAAAACCTATAAGACAATTTATTCCTGTGAGAGGGCATGGCTGAATGGGTAAATCTGTACTTCCAGCAAGTTGTGAAAATTCTCTGGTGATTTATGGCTGCTTATGTTGAAACAAATAGGAAAACTTCTTCCCTAGTGTCCTAGTGATGCTTTCTATTTAGAGGCCTTTAGGGAATGGAGTTGGAAAGAGAAGCCCAGGACTAGATAGACAATAGGTGAAGGAAGGCCAGCATGAGATGAACAGAACACCTGCCTCCTGTCACTGAGAAACAGAGATGCCAAGTCATTGGATGAGACTGGCAATGTATATAAAATAAAAACTAACATAAGATAAAGACGAAAAGAGAAAAAGAAGTAAAAAAAATACAAAAAGTGCAAGAAAAATGTTTAAGAAATATAGAAAAAACAGAACAAAAAATGTGGCTTTTGATATTCTTCGCACCAGTCTTAAGTACAAATGTATTTTAACCTCTCTTTCTCTGAAATCACATCATAATACTCCTCTTTCTACATTCTATCCTGTCCAATCATCAAAACAATAAATCACAAGTTCGTTTTAATTTTTATGCAATTTTTTTTTTTTTGTGTTTACATTTATACCCCGCCCTTCTCCGAAGACTCAGGGCGGCTTACAGTGTATAAGGCAATAGTCTCATTCTATTTGTATATTTTTACAAAGTCAACTTATTGCCCCCCCAACAATCTGGGTCCTCATTTTACCTACCTTATAAAGGATGGAAGGCTGAGTCAACCTTGGGCCGGGCTTGAACCTGCAATAATTGCAGGCTTCTGTGTTCTTAATAACAGGCTATTACCAGCCTGAGCTATCCGGCCCTTAATGTCCATAAAAGGATTGTCCATAAAATGTCCATAAAAGGATTCCAGTCACCAATAAATGTACCTAATGTCTTGTCTCAAACCAAAATAGTTCATTTATCCATCTCAGCAAAACCTATTAATTTCACAAATCATTCCTCTATAGTTGGTAGTGTCAAATCTTTTCATCTTTGTACATACAATAATTTTTCCATATTTGTTGTCAAAACAAATATCGGCTGAAACAAAAACACCATTGCTGGAAAAATATTCATTTTTATCAAAGGTGATCATTTTAATTTCTCCCATCATAACATGTCATTCTTAATTTCATTCCATGTTTTAACATAATTGTTTTTAAAGGACATATAATTCATATTTTTCTTATTAATACTCAAATATTTTACTTTTTTCTCAATCTAAAAACTAATTTTCTCCATCAGTTTGATTTGATCTTCTAATTTCATACTTTTTGTTAACATCTTTGTGTTCGGATTATTAATCTTAAAATCTACTAACATAATAAAGTGCTTTAATTTTCCCGTTAATTTTCTCATTGGATGAGGCTGCCTTAAGCAGGGGCTGGCTAACTAATCAGATCCATTTTTCTTGACAGATAGTTATACCCAATAAACTTTATCTCCACTGAGTGATTGATCTGCCACACATTTTTGAAAACCAATATATGGCCTCTTATTTTCATTTCAGTTCTACATTCACCACTTTATCTCCTTTTTCTGCAAACAGTTTCACTCCTGATATCTTGCAAACATAGCAAAATAACAAAAAAAGTCCCTTGAACTATAATATAGTAGATACTCCAAGGCACAAAGATACTGTGTGTTTTTGAGGCACATACAGTGTGAAACAACATGTGAAAACTAAGATGACAGAGATGGTAATCATGAGGATGAATTAAATTTATATGCTGCCCAACTCCCAGTGACTTTAGGTATTTGATTTTTTTCTTCCCGTCCACTTCCCGTCCACTTTGGGTTCCTTAGAGATAATAGCTGATCTTTCCTCCAGTTTCTATTTCTGACCAGCCACCTTTTTTAACCAGTTCTGAAATGGCAAATTAGTGCCAATCATTCTGTCTCTTTGTGTTACATAAGCAAATGCAGGTCTCCTTACAATAGTGATGTGTTGCTTCTCAGTCCACTGCTTCATTTGATTTATTCATTCCAGCTGGGCATAATAATATTGCGCAGGATGATTTCCTTTCAAAACTGACTGCTCCTTGAATCAGTCAATTAGGCAGATAAGCTGCAGGCACATGTCAGCTGGAGATGTAATGATGGATTACAAGTTACCAAAAAGAGGGAGACAAGCTAGTGTGATGGTTCCCAAGTTTGTATGCATGGGACTTCCGTTCTGATGATTTCTGTGCTCTCTGCTCTTAACTTTGACCCAACTCTTTCTGGTAGCAGTTCCATATTCTATGTCTCCAGATAGTAGTGGGTTTCAATTCCATTCGCTACCAATTTGCTCGTGGGTGCATGCGTGACGCTTCTGCGCATGCGCAGAGACATCTGGGTGGGTGGTCAGAGCGTCCTGCCCCCGCCACCGCTACCGGTTCGCTTGAACTGGGGCGAACCGAGAACAACCCACCACTGCCTCCAGACCAATATCTATCTATCTATCTATCTATCTATCTATCTATCTATCTATCTATCTATCTATCTATCTATCTATCTATCTATCTACCTACCTACCTACCTACCTATCTATACATACACACACACACATACATACGCACACACACACACACACACACATATATCCTTCAGCTTACCTTCATCTTACTTTTAATGCACTTCTGTGTTCCTTTAGCAAGGAGAATGATCACTGTAGTTCATGCATGCCAATACACTTTGGTGTATCTAACTCCAATCCCTTTGGTCCCTAATTTAAGCAGGTATTTTTCCAACCAGAACAATATAACAGTGACATTGCAATTATATATACATAGTCCTCGACTTACAACAGTTCATTTAGTGACTTTTCAAAATTATAGCAGCACTGAAAAAAGTGACTTATGACAGTTTTTCACACTTACACAACCATTGCAGAATTCCTGTGGTCATGTGATCAAAATTCAGATGCTTGACAACTGGTTCATATTTATGACGGTTGCAGTGTCCCGAGATCATGTGATCAGCTTTTGTGACCTTCTGACAAGCAAAGTCAATGGGGAAGCCAGATTCACTTAACAACTGTGTTCCTAACTGCAATGATTCACTTAACAGCTGTGGCAAGAAAAGTCATAAAATGGGGCAAAATTCACTTAGCAAATGTTTCACTTAGCAACATACATTTTGGGTTCAATTGTGGTCATAACTCGAAGACTACCGATATATTTTAGGACAATTGTTCATATAGTTCTGCCCAAAACATATATATCGTGCATCAGAAACCAATAAATAGTTGAGACCTTCAGATTTCTACCATATTGCAAGATCTAAAATGGACAGCTAACATATAAAACGTCATCAAAAAAGCACAACAAAGAATGTTCTTTCTGCACCAACGCAGAAAGCTCAAACTGCCCAAGGAGCTGTTGATACAGTTCTACAGAGGAATTATTGAGTCTGTGATCTCTATAACTGTGTCACCTCTATAACTGTCTGGTTTGGTTCTGCAACCCAAGAAGACAGAAACAGACTTTAGAGGATAATTAGAACTGCTGAAAAAACAATTGCTACCCACCTGCCTTCCATTGAGGACCTGTATACTGCACAAAACAAAAAGAGGGCTGTGAAAATATTTACAGACCCCTCACATCCTGGACATAAACTGTTTCAACTCCTACCCCCAAAACGATGGTATAGAGCACTGCACACCAGAACAACTAGACACAAGAACAGTTTTTTCCCGAAGGCCATCACTCTGCTAAACAAATAATTCCCTCAACACTGTCAAACTATTTACTAAATCTGCACTACTATTAATCTTCTCATCGTTCCCATCACCCATCTCCTTCCACTTATGACTGTATGACTGTAACTTTGTTGCTGGTATCCTTAAGATTTATATTGATATTGATTGTTTCCTGATTGCTTATTTGTACCCTATGACTATCATAGTGTTGTACCTTATGATTCTTGATGAACGTATCTTTTCTTTTATGTACATTGAGAGCATATGCACCAAGACAAATTCCTTGTGTGTCCAATCACACTTGGCCCAAAAAAATTCTATTCCATTTTAAACTATGCTAGATATCAAATGAAATTGATATTTGCTGGATCTCACATCAGGGAACACCAAAGTTTCCAAAAGAAAGCAAACTGAAAGGTTATATGGTGGTGCTTGTTTAATGACTTTTAATGGTTTAATAATTGTTTAATCAATTGTTTAATGTTTAATGGTTCAGCAACCATTTCATCTTCCGGCAGCACTAAATGAGTGGTAGTGAAAATAGATCTTCATACTTTTAGCCATAGCAGCATTCTTGCGTCACATGTTCACAATCCAGGGCCTCACGTTGCATTGTTGCAATGTCCAGCAATCCGTGATCATCATTTGTGACTTTCTTTGCCAGCTTCTAACAAGCAAAATCAACGGAAAAGCAGGCAGAAGGCAAATTAGGAGAACATAACACCCTTGCTTTTTGGCCCCTGGTGATTCACAGAGGGAGCAAAATCCCATTGCTAAGTGGCACGATCATGTGATATTATACCACTATATCACTTAACAACAGAAATTCTAGTCCCAATTGCCACTGTTAACTAACTGAGGATGCCTTTGGTTTGTTATATGGGAATACTGAAGAAGATACTGTAAATCACAGCATGACTTTTTCAGGCAGAATGTAACAACTGATAACATCATGAGGTGACCCTACTATTCTCTGACCCGATGCCTCTAAATTCTACATTCTCTATAAAGGATCCAAGCTCGCCTCTTCCTACTGATAATAACATTAGCAATGTTCTTGACAAGATTTTTCAGAAGTGGTTTGTCGCTGCCTCCTTCCTCTGATCACAACAAAATACCTTATGCCACCAAATTTGAAATCCTGGGTTTAGAAAATTTAGAACTCTGCCACCTTCAGGTCATACAACTCATAAAATCATCTGCTACAATGTCCTTCCTGTCGAAGACTACTTCAGCTTCAGTCACAACAATACACGAGCACACAATAGATTTAAACACGAGCACACAATAGATTTAAACGTAAAGTGAACCACTCCAATCTTGATTGTAGAAAATATGACTTCAGTAACAGAATTGTTAATGCCTGGAATGCACTATCTGACTCCATTGTCTCTTCCCAAAATCCCCAAAGCTTTAACCAAAAACTATCTACTGTTGACCTCACCCCATTCCTAAAAGGTCTGTAAGGGGCATGCATAAGAGCACCAGCGTGCCTACCATTCCTGTCCTAATGTTCCCTTTGGTTGTATCCAATTTGTATGGATATTTCATGCTTATACTTATATATATTGTTGTGTTTGACAAATAAATAAATAAAAAAATAGGACTGAGAGTAACTGGCCCAACGTCACCCGACTGGCATAATCCGTAAAGTGGGACTAGAACTCACCATTTCCCATTTTCTTACCCAATCACCTTAACCATTACACCAAACTGGCTCTCTTTTTCATTTCTCAGCCACCTTTAATTATTGAATTAAACTCCCACCCTATAAAATTGCTCTGCATTGTTATGTTTCTTACCTTTCCATTATTGTAATGAAAAATACAGACAGCTGCAAATGATTTCTTTTTCTTACAAGTCTCAGTGATAGATTTCACAATTTAGCAGTATAAGGCAAAAAATACATGGAACATGACTTTGCTATTAAAAGATGTTTTTATTACTTGTGAAATTTCAAATATAGTCAAGAACAGTCGCCCAAGCTGTGTATCTAGTATACCCGTATGCCTTTGTTACTCTGTTCAGTCAGACTTGCTAGACATTTTGCTAACAAATTGAAAAGCAGGTTATCTTGAAATATTAACCTTGGGTTTTGATGATCAGAGTTGTTTATGATGACAGAGGTACTGTTTGTTATGGTTTATTCTAGTTTAAAGGGTCATTGATTTTTAGGTTTTTATCTATATTGGAGAAAACAATCAGAAGTTATTGTTTTCTATATAGCTCTTTCCCCTTTTTGTCTGCACTCCTCAATTTTGCTTTTGCCCTGCCCTCCCTTTTTCTTTTAACTTCTTGTTGGTTTTTGTGTTTTATACTTTTTTTAAAAAAAAAAAATTTGAGGAGGAAAAACAAAAGCAGGTTATCTTTTAATACCCCTATAGAATTTATTAAAAAAAAACTTAATATAGGTAGTGCTCAACATATGATCACACCTGAGCCCAGAATTTATGTTGCTAAATTAGACATTTATTAAGTGAGTTTTGCCCCATTTTATGACTTTTCTTGCCACTTTTCTTGGTTAAGGGAACCGCGGCAGATGTTAAGTTACTAACACCATTGTTAATTAAATCTGACTTCCCCTTTGACTCTGCCTATCAGAAGATTGAAAAAGATCACAGGACACTGCAACTGTCATAAATATGAGTCCGTTGCCAAGCATCTGAATTTTGATTACGTGACCATGGGGATGCTGCAACAGTCATAAGTCTGAAAAACCGTCTTAAGTCACTTTTTTCAGCACTGTTGTAACTTCAAACAGTCACTAAACAAACTGTTGGAAGTCAAGGACTATCTGTATATAGATCCAAAGAACAACTTTATAGTAACCTAACTAACAAGCTTATTTCTTAGGGATTCTCAGGGTAAATTCTGTATGAGCTTATTCCTACAAATGGAATTGTGGGTATGATGGTCCCTCTGTTAGGAAGGAGAGAAATGTGAACATTGAATTCACATCTGTAATGCCTCCATCTCATATAGAATGCCATTGGTCCTTCAGAATATGAATGTGTTTACGCCAGTCTATTTTTTTGTTGTTGTTGAATGGATGTTGCATATGGATGCTATGACAAATGTATTGGTTGAATTCACATGGTAGGCAAAACATAGGAGCCTGAGCAGAGGTGGTATTCAGCCGGTTCAGACCAGTTCACCTGAACAGGTAGCAGAAATTGTGGCTAGGCCTGCCCATCTGCCCGGCTCTATGCCATTCTATTTAGGCACGTTTTTGAGGCTGGCCGCGTGCACTGAAGGTGCACACATGAGCAAAGCACATGCGCGGAAGGCCGGGCACACGCATGGAAGGCAGGTGCATGTGCGAACCGGGTGCACAAACCAGTAGTAACATAATGTGAAACCCACCGCTGAGCCTGAGACAGGATCGCACAGCCCATTCCAAGCCTAACAAGTAACGTGTGAAATATATTGCTAGCTCAACCTCCATTTAGGTTAGAGACACCTGTCAAATGTTCCCAAGCTAAATTCTGATTACAAATAAAGAAACCTTCAAAGCCTCTTCTGAAAAAGATGATGGGCTCCAATTAAAAAACAAACAAACTAGAAAAGAATGACTTTTTGATTTCTTAATTTTGGCTTGCTAGGAACATGTGCATTTTAGAGCACAGGTTGGTCAGTAAGTGATGAGAGTCACTTAAATGTGCAATGATAGTAAACAGTATATGATCTGGTTCCTTGTTCTTTTTGTTAAATAGCAACCTTGAGAGGCCAAATTATGATTGGGAGGCTATGTTAACCCTTTCCCCAATGCTGTGTCCCAAAGAAAAGCCCTTCACCTACTTGCAGTAGGATGGTGTGACAATCGTGGGAGGTATGATCCACCCCAGATGATATAAAATAGCAACCTGTTTTTCTAAAAGAATTGAGAAAGTCCCCTGAAGAAAGAGGGAACACTATGCCTTAGTCCTTCTCGTAAATTACGGTAGTTTCCTCCTTTCTATTAACTAAGTGGCTAATACCTGGGTTCCATGAATAGAGCCTTTGAAAGTATAAATTAGTCTGTTTTCCAACTGCGTTAGTCTTCTGTGTATTCAGTTGTAAAGGCAGCTCACCTGACGTATGCCTCAATAAAAATAAATAGTTTGTATACAGTGTTTTCTCATGGACTCATTTTTGGATACAGTCTGTCAGCAGAATTTTTTTTTATTTTTTTTTACAAAATTTGAATTGTGTTCCTATCCGCACTTTAATTCCTGAGCCAGGAAGAATCTGGAGTTATGTTTTCATAGGGATAGTCATACAGATCTTATTTATAAATAAATAAAGTGGGTTCACTTAAATACAGATCAAGGGTACTCTTTCATTCTTAAGAATTCTTAACACATCAGGAACTCACATAAATCACTCACATAAATCACTCCTGAATGATGCAATCAATAAAGGCTTTGTTGCTTTAGAATTTATGATGTATTCATTGAAAATTGTGAAACAGTTTTCTGAATCCTTGATTATGAATTCTGTAATCAAATGGCCATATTTTCGGACCAGAACTTACAAAAATAAGATAAGTAAAACTTTTTAAAATGCAAGAGGAGCATCATTTAATTTCACGGTGGATAACATTCCCCCACCCCCTGAATTTGGTACAACTGGTCTTTGGGAAAGTAAGCTTAGGGATGAACCACCATGGCTGACTCATGATGAAGGAACAGAATTTGCAGAATAAATTTCCACCTCCATAAATGTAAAAGAAGAATTTATTTTTCTTGCATTTCCTGGTATAAAAGAACATGTCATTTAAGAGAAGTAAACATTAATTTTTTTGGGGGGAGGGACCCCAAACCTAATAATATACAATTAACAGTATTAGAGATATATGGGTCAGTCTTAAAGTCTATTAACTTTAAAAAAAAAAAAACTGGGCACATAGGGCCGGGCTATTTACGGGACCGCCTGCTGCTACCGAATACCTCTCACCGACCCGTGCGCTCTCATAGAGAGGGACTCCTCAGGGTGCCATCGGCTAGGCAGTGCCGTCTGGCGACACCCAGGGGAAAGGCCTTCTCTGTGGGGGCTCCCACCCTCTGGAACGAACTCCCCCCAGGACTTCGTCAACTTCCGGACCTCCGAACCTTCCGCCGCGAGCTTAAAACACATCTATTCGTTTGCGCAGGACTGGACTAGGTTTTTTAAATGTAGATTTTAAATGGGTTTTATTATATATACTGTTTTTAATTATCGGGCTATATTTAATTAGTTTTTAATGGTTATTTTATTCTGTATTTATATGTATTTTATTTGCCTGTGAACCGCCCTGAGTCCCTAGGGAGATAGGGCGGTATACAAATTTGAATGAATAAATAAATAAATAAATAAATAAATAAATAAATAAATAAATAAATAGAATAGAATAGAATAGAATAGAATAGAATTTTATTGGCCAAGTGTGATTGGACACACAAGGAATTTGTCTTGGTGCATATGCTCTCAGTGTACATAAAAGAAAAGATACGTTCATCAAGGTAAATAAATATTCTTTTAAAATTCACCAATTTGTGGGCAGGGATTTCCTGCAATTTCTCTGAATTTCCCTAAGGAAAAGAAGTTCACCCACAACTGCCCAAGAAAAAGATTTCCCTCTTTTAGCCATATATCAACACTGAAGCTAAAGAAATGCAAGAATACCCCTTGCACATAGGAGAATTCCTCTGATGGGTTCTTCTCCTTTCAGAAGCAAATTCTGTTTCTAAAGAAATGCAGGGACATGTTTTTTTCTGCCCATCACTAACTTTCTCAACCGTGTCCTCCCCTGTGTGTTTAATAAATCAAAAGGATTTACAGCGACTCAGAACTAGATCTGATGGAGCATTGAGCTAGCAGCAGGTATTCCCTTGCTGTAATGCAGACCTTCTTATCTCTCCCCCACCCCCTTCTCAAGTTTGTTGAATACTCAGGAGGGAATAAAAAATTCTCAGTTTCAACATCGGGAATATCTGCAGGTATGCTAAAAAAAAAAAAGGTCGAAGTAGCATGATGTCATTGAAGCTGCATTGCACATAAAAACCAGGTGGAGTTGCAATCATTATTATCACAGCAGCTATCTTGACTTTGTTGGCGACACCTAGTAATTTGGTTTCTCTTAGATTTCTCCTAATTCACACCTCTCTGCAATTAGTTCAATTAACTCCCTGTTAGTTTCCTTGCTCTATTCCATGGGTGTCAAACTCGTCACGTTGGTGTCACGTGATATATTATGACGTTATGTCCCTTTGCCTTCCATTGAGGACCTGTATACTGCACGAATCAAGAAGAGGGCCGTGAAAATATTTGCAGATCCCTCGCATCCTGGACATAAACTGTTTCAACTCCTACCCTCAAAACGACGCTATAGAGCACCAGAACAACTAGACACAAGAACAGTTTTTTCCCGAACACCATCACCCTGCTAAACAAATAATTCCCTCAACACTGTCAGACTATTTACTGAATCTGCACTACTATTAATCGTTTCATAGTTCCCATCGCCAATCTCTTTCCACTTATGACTGTATGACTATAACTTGTTGCTGGCAATCCTTATGATTTATATTGATATATTGATCATCAATTGTGTTGTAAATGTTGTACCTTGATGAATATATCTTTTCCTTTATGTACACTGAGAGCATATGCACCAAGACAAATTCCTTGTGTGTCCAATCACACTTGGCCAATAAAATTCTATTCTATTCTATTCTATTCTATTCTTTGCGAAGCTGGGGTGGGCGTGGCCTTTGTGTGATGCATCCAGCCTGCGAGCTGTCAGTTTGACACCTCTGATCTATTCTTTTTTTTTTTTAATTTGCATTTATATCCTGCCCTTCTCCGAAGACTCAGGGCGGCTTACACTATGTCAAGCAATAGTCTTCATCTATTTGTATATTATATACAAAGTCAACTTATTGCCCCCAACAATCTGGTCCTCATTTTACCTACCTTATAAAGGATGGAAGGCTGAGTCAACCTTGGGCCTGGTGGGGCTTGAACCTGCAGTAATTGCAAGCAGCTGCTGTTAATAACAGACTGTCTTAGCAGTCTGAGCCACTCAAGGACCCTTATTCTTTTCTTTCTATCAGCTTTCATATACCTAGAATCATTTTTTTGTGTATATTTATCACCTTCCTTTTACTTCTTCTTATTAAGAAATACATTAGTTGTTTTAACTTGCATTTTAACCAATCAATCAGTGGAACAGCTTATGTCTGGAAGTTGTGGATGCTCCAACACTGGAGGTTTTAAAAAAGAGATTGGACAGCCAGTTTTTCAGAATAGTATAGGTTTCCTGCTAGAGCAGAGGGGTTGGACTAGAAGACCTCCAAGGTCCCTTCCAATCCTATTATTCTATGTTCTATGTTCCTCCAACTCTGGGGAATTTTATTTGTAAAATCTTAACTTAAAAAAAAATCACTTTAACTTGAATTTATCGTCATAGAGTTTCTTTTTCTTCCTATTCTTTTGGTAGGTATGTGTTGTTTTTAGACCGTGTACCATTTCTGGCAAGAAACTATACATTTTATCTTAAAAGTTATTATTTTGAAAAGCATGAAGTATTTTTTGATATTGTTGTTAACTGAAGGATTAGCACCTTTGCAATCGGTTTGGCTGCTAGAACAGACTACACACACCTGAGGAGGTTGTGCCATAAAGTGCATGATATTACTATTCCTGCTATTAAATAATACTTGGCTAAAATATTTGCATTGATTCTTTAACGTTTCAGTATTAAATACAAAAAGATTATTGATAATTCTCTTTAAAAGAGCACCTCGTAGTTTAAAAACAGATGCTTTAAAGTAACCTTATAAAAAGCCCTAACTCAAGAAGGTGGGAGGAACCCTCAGCTGTTGCTTCAAAATCAAGGTATTATTTTTTTATTTTGTCAAGCATGTATTAGATAACAGATATAAGTATAAACATGATTATGAATACCTGAAATGGATATAAATAAAAGGGGACATTAGGACAGAGACGGTAGGCACTTTGGGCCGCTTATGCACACCTCTTAAAGACCTCTTAGGAATGGGGTGAGGTCAACAGTAGACAGTCTAAGGTTAAAGTTTTGGGATTTGGTGAAGAAACCACAGGTAATGCATTCCAGGCATTGACCACTCTGTTGCTGAAGTCGTATTTTCTGCAATTGAGTTTGGAAATGATTTGTAGGGTTGCTCTTGTTTTCAAAACTCTCAGAGCCTGTCACGATGAGCAACTTTATGACGAATTGGTTGGGGTTATGTTGTTGTTTTTTTAAAGCAAATCTTTGCCTTGATATACTAGCATTCTGATGTTGTCCCTGTAATGAAGCCAAGAGTTGCTGCTTTGTTTCCAATGATACTTGAACCCGAGTTTTGAAATTGTTGAGGTTTCTATTCGCATCCTCTTTGAGGCTGGAGATAGAAGAAATAAATCTAATATAAGTCTGATGCCATTTTTGTTAAATGTTTTGCAGTTTAGAAGTATGCATGCAATAAGTTCCATGGAGCTCAAATATCTGGAATGATCTGTTCCCACCCACCTCATCCCTCCATCCAGATCCTCTTGGCCTTCAGAAAAGACAGTAAACTTTGAACTTTTTCTTTGAACTTTGCAAAAATTAGAATTTTCCCATCTGGAGAGGGATACAGGCTTGAATTCTTGGTTAATTATGATTATATTTTAAATTTTGTTTATTGTGTTTTGGTTTTGATCTATTGTATATGACCTGGAGTCCCAGTGTCCCAGTTGGGTAACCACATAAATTCAGTCAATCAATCAATCAATCAATCCATCCATCCATCAATCAAGGATCTTAGCCTTAATATCTATTTCATGGCTATATAATCCTCACAGAACTAACATTTTCAGCCCAGAGGGGTTTTCATTTTTACCAGGAAAAAAGCACGTATCAACAGCATAAAGCTCATTTCCAAATGGGTATCAGTTGTTTTAGGAGGATCACTGGTGTAGAAAGAATTGAAAACACCCAGTAATAGTGGCAGCAGGGTTTGGGTTGTTTTTTTTTTAATCATCTGGCAATTTCACGCTTTCTCAACTAAAACTATCTCACAAAGATATGTGTGGTCGGGTGGTGATGTTTTATTGCGACCTCGAATATTCCACTCGGCTCTTATCCTTAAAAACAAGCTGTGCAGAGCATTATGCACCCCTGCAGCTTTAGATCAATGTGTCTGTATGGAATTAGGAACATTAATTTGGTTCACTTTGAAAAATGAAATTGAAGTAACAGAATGTTCGCTATCCCACAGGGCATGCTATTTTTCCCCCCCAAGATAATCTGTTGCTCAAGAAAAGTGTTTCCCCATCTTGGCAATTTAAGATGTGTGGACTTCAATTCCCACAAGTCCCCAGCCAGAATTCTGGGAGTTGGAGTCCACGAAGCATAAAGTTGCCAAGGTTGAGAAATACTGCTCAGGAAAGATGAAAGAATATTGTTCCTGAGGGAGGGAACAGATTTTGCTTTCCTGCAGTATAGAAATGTTCTCAGCCCTCTCAATCAAAGCATGTGCTACTTTGCAGTTTTTTCTTGCCTTTCCCCGCTGTAATTTGCCATGTAAGTTATTCTGCTATTTTTTTATTATAATTTACAACTATCACTTCTCAGTCACACTCTTTCGGTGTTGTTTCTTTCAATTGTTGCTTAGGTTCTTTTACTTTTCTGCTACTTTTTTCAATCCCTCCAATCCTCTGCTTCTTAGTGCCATCACTGTCTGAAAAATACATAACTTAGATAAGCAGAAATCTCAGAACTAGCATGCATGATTTTCCCCGGTGTTATTGAGGCCATTTATGAAAATAAAAGGAAATGCTTCATAGATTGCAAAAGTAGTATTTATAAGACACTTGGGTGTAGTTAAGCTAACTTGTTCTGCCACGATTAATACATAGTCATGGGATGTAAATAGTTACCTAGATATCTATTGATCGTGTCTGAAGGGCATCACATTGGGAAGTCTGCTCTGCAATTATTATGGAATCGCAATTCACATTTCAACATCAAAAAACAATCTAAACCATCTCAATGGACAGAATGCTTTTTAAAAATGTTTGGTAACATGCATTTCCCCCTGTTACACACATAATCAACTTGACAGTATGCTGTGGCACGTTCAAATGTAAATATTTAATATAAAATGTGCATGCAGATTTCTGAATATGTGTAATAAGAGAGAGATGGATACAACATTTGCATGCTGAGAATAGCAATACAAACCATATTGATATATGTTCATTATTTCAGGCAAACAGGTATGCCTAGATTGAAATGAACTCTTTAATTAGTTTTAAATCTCTCTCTCTCTCATCTTATCTTAGCCAACCTCCCTTGGTGACTAAATATATCAGTTCTGTTTCCAGCTGTGTCAAGAAAATTTCCCAACTTTGCAGAAATAATTTTCTAATGCACACAGTCTTGCTTCATATTGTGGCTTTCCACAAACTACAACACACCTACACAATGAAGACTCCTTCACCATCTCTTACCTATTCAGACTTTTATAAACTCCCACAGACTTCAGTGTGGATGATCTTGCATTCAGTAAGATTGTTGGATGTGGATAAGAAACAGAAGCTGAGTTACAAGGAGGCAAAGAGATACGGTATTGATACAAATCAGTCTTTAATGAGAATTTGGGCAAGAACAAATTCCTGGGGGAGCAACAGACTCTGGAAAGAGGTTGACTCCCAGTATGGGACAGTGTGCTGTGACCACACTGATTGCATGAAAAGAACATCTCGGATGCATTCCAGCTCTTCTAGTTTATATTATGCATTATTTTATAGAAGTGACTCCTGATTCTGGGTTGTTATCTCCCCCCCACCCAACTTCCCTTTTCCCCTTTCTTTCTTCCTTTTCCCCTTCTTAGCAGCTTTTGGGCAACCAAGTGAGGATGCCCAGTCTTTATGGAGCTTTTTGGAGGAGGTGGGATTGAGGATTTTTTTTCCCTCTCATTTTTTACACCCCACCTCTTAGCATAGCATTGGAATCTGAGGACTTTAAACTGCCTTGAGTAGTGAAAACATATATTGAGAGCAGTAAACATATCTTGACAAGCCATTTCTATACTGTTGTGGAGAAAATTGAGCAGATCTGTTTATGTACCTATCAATGACAGCATGTTTGTTTTTTCTGAACATTTTAATCAAAAACTCTTTTGCACTTGTTTAAGTGGTTCCCTTACCTACTGCCCCAGATTGGAGTATGGGCCTCTTATGGAGCAGTCCGCCTAAAGACGAGATGCTATGCCTGAATGCAGACGCTTGTTGAAGCTCTTATCTTTTTGAATCATTTCTCTAGGACCGACTGATTCCAAGAATAATTAATGCTATTATTTGGGTACAACTAATTTCATGCCAAAAAGAAGGAATAAGGAAAGTTCAAAGGTACTTTTGGTTTTCACCCACATTTCATGTGGTAGAATAAGAATTAGGTTAAATCCCAAGGTTAAATTATAGTTATTTAAGATGCAATAATTAATCTTTCCTGTTTACTCCTAAGAGTCATTGATAAAAAATATATCTCAATTACTTGTTTATTTAGTGTCCGTTTTAGACAGTAAACCACAGATCAAGAGGACAATCAAAATACACAGCTATCACACACACAAAAAATCAGCCATCGTTTAATTCTCCATAAAAAGAAGATAATAAAAGCTCTGCCCAAAAAAATTATCAACTGCAAAAAAACCAAAACAAACGAAAAGCAGTCTGAGGCCACTGCTAGAGCCTAAATATGCCCCAAAAGAAAACAGAATTGTTTTCAACAGCTTTCTGCAAAGCCAAGAAATTGAGGAGAGGGATGAAAATGAACACCAGGTGGGCAATTCATGATATCAGGGCCATCACCAATAAAAATGCTTCTAGATTTCTAACCCATTGACTGGTGATGGGACCCCAAAAGCTTGTCATGGGAAGACCATGGGCAATGGGCAATGTCTAATCAGAAAAAGATATTCTTAAAAGCCTATGGAGGTGAAGCATGAAGAGTTTTATAGATGAAATGAAGCACTTTGAATTGAACCCAGAAAGATACTGGCAACTGAAACAAAACATATAGTAGGAGCTTAGTCTCATTAACATCTGAACATTACGTTCTGAATTAACTGCAGTTTTCAGATCATCTTCAAATGCAGCCATATGTAGTGTATGTCTAAGTTGGCTAGCTGCATAAGGTCCTAAATCACCACAATAGGGAATTCCCTGCCCGCAAAAGAATTGTATAGTAGCTGTAACTGAATAAAAGGTGGCCTAGCCATGGCTTTCAGTTGTTCAGCTGTGTAGCTGTTTCACTACTCAAGGCAGTTTACAGTCCTCAGATCTTAATGCTATGCTAAGAGGTGGGGTGTAAAAAATGAGAGGGGAAAAAAATCCTCAATCCCACCTCCTCCAAAAAGCTCCATAAAGACTGGGCATCCTTACTTGGATGCTTTGACACTTAGTTGATTTGAGAATATTGTGGATTTGAGAGAGAGACCGCATGGCTGAAAGAGAGTATTGCAATACGTTGGAAGAAGAGGAAATACAGCTGTGACCTTGACTACTAAAAGATAATTTGGAAACTGTGAGAACTTTTAAGGAGTATCTGTCTTTCTACATTGCTTGGTTTTGATTCTCAATGGCTGTGGAAGATAACAAAGTTTTAACTTGGAGTAGATGGGATAAATATTTAAATTGGACATTAGAATTTGAAAATAAAAAGAGACTATATGGATTTTAAGTTCTAATTAAAGGTGACATAATTTAGAAGTCATAACAATTTGTTAAATTGGTAATATGGAGTCTTGGATGTGTGAGGAATTAACTGAGATGTTTAAAACTAAAAAGTCAGAAACATTGGAATACACAGAGCAGGAAATAGGAGAAGAGAGCATAAATGAGGAGCGAGAAAATATTATTGAAGGAAAAGGAATTGCAAGCAAAAAGCAGCTAGATGATTTCACTGGGGTTTACAATGGCAAAAAAAAAAAGTGTGGATGGGGAGAACATCCCCCCACATCCCCCGCGGTGTGGCTCAGGCTGTAAGAAGCCTGTTATTAAAACACAGCTGCCTGCGATTACTGCAGGTTCTAGTCCCACCAGGTCCAAGGTTGACTCAGCCTTCCATCCTTTATAAGGTAGGTAAAATGAGGACCCAGATTGTTGGGGGGGCAATAAGTTGACTTTGTAAATATACAAATAGAATGAGACTATTGCCTTACACACTGTAAGCTGCCCTGAGTCTTCGGAGAAGGGCGGGATATAAATGTAAATAAATTAAAAAAAAGAAACAATCAAAGGATAAAGCGGGAAATAGTGGGAAGAGGTTAGGAGAAAGCTCGGGGAGAATTACGCGAATAATATATTTAAAAGTGAGAAAAAGGATTCAGAAGAAAAGATACAATAAATATTTTTTAAAAAAGAAAGAAAAAGAAGAAGTTAAGAGAATGGGATAAAAGGAGAAAACTACCAAGAAATGGAATTTTGGAGAGACCAAGAGAAAATGGTTAAAGAAGGGAAGATTAGTGGAAAACAAGAAAGGAAATAAGGTAAATATTAGTAGATTCAAGGGAACTGTGTTAATATTAATTGTGGATGGTCAACTAAGTTAAAGGGTTTGAATGTAAGATCTGAATATGATGATGTATATTGCTTATAGTAAAACAGAATAGCAGATGAAATGTGAAATGGCAATCTGATTTAATTTTGAAGACAATTTAAACTAAGAGACAAAGTTGAAATGTTAAAAAGTGGGATGGGAATTTTGAGAAATATATTCTGTAATGGAGAAATAAGATAATTAATTGATGTTATTGTAAGAGATTAGGAATTAAGGGCAGATAGTGATACTGTTTATGTATTATGTATTAAGAAGAAATTAAGATAAGACAAAGAAGCATGGAAAAAGAATATTATGGCTGAAATTGGAAACAGGTAAAATGGACTTGGAAAAAAAAGAACAATATGGCAGAAGTTGAAATAAAAAGATATGGTGAAAAATGATTAATTCTTGATAAAGAACTACATAAAAGAGATGAATATGGAAAAAATGGGAAGATTGGAATAGATTAAAAAATAATATATATAAAATGTATAAGATGTGACTCAATCAACACTCTGTTCATAAAATATGTATGATGAAAGAATTTTTTTATAAAACTTGTTTTTTAAAAAAACCACTAGGAATCACCCAGGATAAACTCATGGTTGCTGTGGAGCATCCCCATAGTCATATGATCGAAATTCAGATGTTGGCAACTGACTCATATTTATGACGGTTACAGCATCCCAGGGTCAGGAGATCACCTTTTGCAACCTTCTGACAAGCAGAGTCAATGAGGAAGCCAGATTCACTGAACAACTGTGTTACTAACTTAGCAACTACACTAATTCACTTAACTGTGGCAAGAAAAGTCATAAAATGGGGCAAAACTCACTTAAGAAATGTCACACTTAATGACAGAAATTTGAGGCTCAGTTGTGGTTGTAAGCCAAGGATTACCTGTAATACTATTCATAGACTTGGCCTTTATCAACAGCAAATTGAGGCCATGGTGCCCAGTCATCTAGGAAGGAGGGTAATGGAGCTGTAATCAATTGAAATATTTATATTCACATAAGTATTCATCCTATCCTGTGATTTTTATTTACCTGTTCTGTAAATGGATGTTAATTTGTGATAATTCAACCGCTTTACAGTACAATGACATGATTTATCATTTGCAACCAAATCCAATGTGTTGTAATACAGTTTTATTTTTCTTGGCAAAGGGCCTTAAATTCTTGCCAAAAGCTTTCTGTGCCAATAAACAAGACATGTAATTGCTGCATAATCACCTGCTTATCAGACAACATCACTAAGGAAATAAATTATCAAAAGGAGTAGCATTTTCAAGTAGAAGAAAAATACACGCACAGCAGTCAGTTTTCCATCAAGGATTTCTTTCTTCGCCTGGCAAGCTATTCAACAAGTAGAATAAACTCTGCAAGCACAATGAGATGACTCTGGCCTGGAAATCCCAAGGATATTCGAGAAATTAACAACAACAACAACAACAACAACAACAACAACTTTCATTAGTACAACTCATACTATTATCATTATCATCAGCGCAATGCACTTTAGGGAGAGTGTAGATTTTATACCACCATAGATAATATGATATAATTTATCAGCAGGATGAAAGTGTAATGGCAATAAATGAGGATATTTTTAACATTCCAGTTTATTTTTCAGACTGGGTAAGTCCTTCCTGGATTCTTTCCATGTTGTATGTAAGGTGTGTCCACTGGGTGCTAGGGTGAATTTATTTGCAGCCTTGTTCAGAAAAGTAGACTAACCTGATGGGCATATGAAAACCGGAATGGCTAAAAAGGGAGGTATGAACTACTTCCAGCTATGTCTCTTAGATATGAGCTGACTCACTTTCCCTTACCTGCAATTAGCCAGTTTTTAAGAGTCTGTGCCTAGTGGTAAAGTTCATTGTTAGTGTACTGTCTACTTAGTTATTGAATAGATTTGCTAGATTTAGTCATGGACAATGATGCGGTTGGGGTGTTACGCACAATGTACACAGGCACACACACATATACTTTTGATTTATCTATTTCTTTTTGTCTATATAGTCTTGTCAACTGTATAGAGAATATGAGATTATATATAAAGTTTGTCTGTATCATCTCTATCTCTATCGTATACACACACACACACACACACACACACACACACGTGTGTGTATATGTATATTTATATGTATATGTATATGTATATGTATATGTATATGTATATGTATATGTATATGTTATGTTCCTTCTTGCTTCAAACGCTCTACCATCATTCCAGTGCTGAAGAAGCCCACCATCAAGGAACTGAATGACTACAGACCAGTTGCTTTAACATCTGTAGTCATGAAAACCTTTGAAAGGCTAGTGCTTTCCTACTTGAAAACCATCACAGATCTGCTGTTAGACCCCTTGGAAGTTGCATACCGAGCAAATAGATCAACAGATGATGCTGTTAATATGGCTCTGCACTACATCCTACAGCATCTTGAGTCTCCAAAGACGTATGCAAGGGTCCTTTTTGTAGACTTTAGTTCAGCATTCAATACCATCATTCCAGACATTCTTCTAACTAAGCTAAACCAGCTACAGGTACCGGAACAGACTTGTAAGTGGATCACAAGCTTCCTAACAAACAGGAAGCAGCAGGTGAAGCTAAGCAAGATCACATCAAATACCTGTACAATTAGCACAGGGGCCCCCCAAGGCTGTGTGCTCTCCCCACTTCTCTTCCTTCTGTATACCAATGACTGCATCTCCAATGATCCATCTGTTAAGCTACTGAAGTTCGCAGATGACACAACAGTGATTGGTCTCATTCGAGACAATGACGAATCCGCATATAGATGAGAGGTCGAACGACTATCCTTGTGGTGCAACCAAAACAATCTGGAACTGAACACACTCAAAACCGTAGAAATGGTGGTAGACTTTAGGAGAAACCCTTCCATACTTCCACCTCTCACAATACTAGACAACACAGTATCAACAGTAGAAACCTTCAAATTTCTAGGTTCTATCATATCGCAAGATCTAAAATGGACAACTAACATCAAAACATCATTAAAAAGGACAACAAAGAATGTTCTTTCTGCGCCAACTCAGTAAGCTCAAACTGCCCAAGGAGCTGCTGATTCAGTTCTACAGAGGAATTATTGAGTCTGTCATTTGCACCTCTATAACTGTCTGGTTCGGTTCTGCAACCCAACAAGAAAAACAGACTTCAGAGGATAATTAGAACTGCAGAAAAAATAATTGCTACCAACCTGCCTTCCATTGAGGACCTGTATACTGCACGAATCAAGAAGAGGGCCGTGAAAATATTTACAGACCCCTCGCATCCTGGACATAAACTGTTTCAACTCCTACCCTCAAAACGACGCTATAGAGCACTGCACACCAGAACAACTAGACACAAGAACAGTTTTTTCCCGAAGGCCATCACTCTGCTAAACAAATAATTCCATCAACACTGTCAAACTATTTACTGCATTTGCACTACTATTAATTTTCCCATCACCAATCTCTTTCCACTTATGACTGTATGACTATAACTTGTTGCTGGCAATCCTTATGATTTATATTGATATATTGACCATCAATTGTGTTGTAAATGTTGTACCTTGATGAACGTATCTTTTCTTTTATGTACACTGAGAGCATATGTACCAAGATAAATTCCTTGTGTGTCCAATCACACTTGGCCAATAAATATTCTATTCTATTCTATTCTATATGTATATTCACCTGGAGAAAACAATTAGAATTTTCTCATGATGTCCAAAGCTTCTTTTTACTGGTTTTGTTTTACTCTTTCCCCACCCAATGCTTAGCTTTTAACCCACACCCTATCCTATTTCCCAAAGCCCACAGCTCCAGCCCCTATTGTTTGCCTTTGTTCTTACAGACAGCAAACCTTCTGTTCCTTTCCTAGCATCTGCTCAGTCCTGAAAGCTTTAAGCGTCTGACTCTGGGGAAGGGCTGCTCACCCAGTTTAGTGCTGTTTCTTGCTGAATGACCAAAGGGAGGAGGTGGCCTGCTGCTCTTTTCCTTTCATTTGGAAAAAAAATGGAGCACTTGTCAAGCAGCCAACCTGCCAATAAGAAGAACGCCTGTCTTTTGCCTCCTTGTTGGCCAAATCTGCACCTGGAAAATTTCTTTATCATTGCATTGTTCCTTTAAAAACAGCAAATTGAAATGAGGGGAGGACCAAATTCACAATCCCTGCTTCTTGGGTGACCAGAGGGCCAACAGCAGTGCACTTAACCACTCAAATACACTCTTCTGTGTATAATTCATTATTGGAATTTTAATACAATGTAGAACTAAGAAAAAGTGGAATGTGCTAAATTACAATTGCATGAGGTTTTGTAGATTGTAGGATGAACTTGTAGATTCTGCTTTCATCCAGATTGTCTGTCTGTCTGTCTGTCTGTCTGTCTGTCTGTCTGTCTGTCTGTCTGTCCGTCCGTCCGTCCATCCATCCATCCATCCATCCATCCATCCAACCATCTATCTCTATCTCTATCTCCATCCCTCCCTCCCTCTCTTTCTCTCTCTCTTTCTCTCATACACACACACACACACACACACACACACACACACACACACACACACACAATAAAGAGAGGTGGGAGAATTGTGTATACATATCTATTTTATTTTGTAGATTGTATAGGCAACTTTTGTTATTGGGCACTATATAGCTGCTGATTTATTTATTTTTAAACTGAGGTGTGATATATTTGAGTTGAACCTCATTGTGTCCCTTTGGACATCTGTTCCCACAGTCTTTTGAAAAGTCACTGCCAAGCATATCTTTGCCCTTTCTAATGTGCAGGTAGGTATTCTTCAGTCTGATAGGATTGAACTTCTTCTAAACTGCTTGGGCAATAGTCAGAGAATCTGAGAGATGGGATCTGGGTAGTTTAGAACATCTTTCTGGTTGCATAGGATGCAAGGCCTGCTACATCATTTTGCTACCTGAAGCTAACATCCTACAGACAATTCTTCCTATTTATGACAGTAAAAGTAAAGTAAGAACAAGCTAACTAGGTAATATTTTGTCTTTCAATAAACCCCAATCCCAAAGGACTGCTGTCTGGGGTGAATCCCTCCCCCGCTCTTTTTATACATATAAATCCCACCCCCCCTCTTTTTATACATATATATATATATATGCAATTGCTCCCAGAAGCACGAAGCTGAAGCCTGAAGATGACGAATGAGACTTTGTCGAAACGTCACCAAGACACTTCCAATTTTACACAGGAGAAAACCCGAATAACCAAAGACCTACATACAAACACCCGCGAAAACCTCAGAAAACAAATATATATATATATGTGTGTGTGTGTGTGTGCGTGCGTGTGTGTGTGTGTGTGTAATGGCAAGTTTGTTTTGTTAAAAAAATGCTTTAATTATGGTTCTCAGTTGAAACCTTGCATTAGATTTCTTCAGAGAGTGATATGGACTTTAAATAGCATGTGTATGTTGTATTGTCCTATAAAACTAATGTACTATGCATCAAGCTTTGAATAGGTGTCTCTGAGGGATTTCTCATTCCCATTACCACCTTTAAAACCTCCAAAAAAAAATTAAAATCGACCAAAACAATCAGTTCCATTCCTTCCAGCCCCTCCCTTTTGGAAAATTACTCTGGATTCTTTCCAGTTTTGTTTGCAGTATCACAGTATCACCCAGTAAATCCCTACATCCAGATCGGGGCAGGGCTGAATAATAATGATAACGATAATCACAAATACTTTGAGGCATATTCTTATTCTTTGGATGAAAGCTTGACTTGCCTCTAAATTATCAGAATTTGTTAAATGTTCTTCAGAACAGAAGGAGGAGGAGGAGGAGGAGAGGGGGAACTGTTACTGGATTTGCTGCTCTTGATTTTTTATGTAGGTTTTCTAACATGTCAGGAATAAATCAAAGTTGAGAAAGCAGCATATAATGAGCCTCTCTTGGATTGTCATGGAAATGTGCATCGGAGAAAAGAAAACAGTTGTTAAAACTTTTAATAACAAAAACAAGGGATGTAGACAAGAATTCGCATGAAGTTATTTACAGTGTCCTGAAAAATGGCTCCAGTCGCTAGGCAACAGAGGCTTACTGTTCATGGAAAAGAAGCTGCAATAATGAGAAAGATTTGGAGATACGTTTTTATCTAGGGAAGAGAGTTGAGTAGAATTTTTGCTGGTTTTAGAACTAAGTGTGCTTCCAAATTAGTCCTTTGTCATGGTTCCTTGTCAGTGTTGTTAGTATATTTAAGAATAACTTTTCAGACAATGAAATGTGAACAAACCAAGATATGTCTAGCTCAACAATGATATGTAGAAACGAAAGAGAAATAGCTAATAGAAAATAGGTCATAGTTATCTTTTTTTAAACGCATGCATCTTCTAATATCATATCTATTGCTTTCAGTTAAGAGTTGCACATTCTGCATATAAGTTGTCTAACATCAACAACTAGTTAAAGAGCTACATTATGCACTCTACACTAATGTGTCTCACTGTCAACCATAATGCTTTTTGCCATGTTTCTAGGAAGGAGTAAAAGGCCACTGGATAATTTAGGTAGTGATTTCCCTACACAACCAGTTGTAAAGGAGTTAGAGATTTCTTTTTCTTCTTTTTTTTTATTTGCTGATGTTTGATAATACTGTGAATTTCCTTTATTCTCATGCCATTGGGAAAGTAGGAGTGATTAGGAATGAGAAGTTCTGCAATTGCCTGATGAAAACTGATACAATCTGATACGATGGTGTTAAAAATGTAATTTATTGCACAGTAGGAAACCTGGGCCTTTGCCAATCAGGCACAGCTCTGGTCATTTCTTATATCTCTAGTTATATTATTCGCTTCCCATCACTCCCTCCCATCAAATTAAAATTCATATCTACACCAAACTCATTTTAAAAATTAACACATAGCTTTGAATTTATTCTATTTATTATTTATTTTATTATTTAGATTTGTATACCGCTCTTCTCCCGAAGGACTCAGGGCGGTGTACAGCCAGATTAAAAACAGTACAATATACAAATTAAAACAAAAGTTAAAATAACATATTCTATAAATGGCCGAAAATTTAAAACCGTCAAATTTGACCCATAAAATTCATAAAATACCCCAATTAAAATTATTAAAATTCAAAAAGTTAAAAAAATTAAGCCAGTCCCGCTTGGATAAACAAGTGCGTTTTAATTCATGGCGAAAGGTCCGAAGGTCAGATAATTGACGCAAACCAGGGGGAAGTTCGTTCCAGAGGGTAGGTGCTCCAACAGAGAAGGCCCTTCCCCTGGGGGCCGCCAGCCGACATTGCTTGGCGGACGGCACCCTGAGAAGACCCTCTCTGTGTGAGCGTATGGGTCGGTGGGAGGCATAAGGTAACAGCAGGCGGTCCCATAAGTACCCGGGCCCTAAGCCATGGAGCGCTTTAAAGGTGGTAACCAACACCTTGAAGCGCACCCGAAAGACCACAGGTAGCCAGTGCAGACTGCGCAGGATCGGTGTTACACAGGAGCAACGTGTGGCTCCCTCAATCACCCGCGCAGCTGCATTCTGGACTAACTGAAGCCTCTGATTGCACTTCAGAGGTAGCCCCATGTAGAGAGCATTGCAATAATCCAGACGAGAAGTGACAAGAGCGTGAGTGACCGTGCATAAGGTATCCCGGTCAAGGAAGGGGCGCAACTGGCGAACCAGGCAGACCTGGTAAAAAGCTCTCCTGGAGACGGCCGCTAAATGGTCTTCAAACGACAGCCGTCCATCCAGGAGAACACCCAAGTTGCGCACCCTTTCTGTTGGGGCCAATGACTCGCCCCCAACAGTCAGCTGCGGTTGCAGCTGACTGTACCGGGGTGCCGGCATCCACAGCCACTCCGTCTTGGAGGGATTGAGCTTGAGTCTGTTTCTCCCCATCCAGACCCGTACGGCTTCCAGGCATCGGGATAGCACTTTGACAGCATCGTTGGGGTGGCCCGGGGTGAAAAAGTACAGCTGCGTATCGTCAGCGTACAGCTGGTAACTCACCCCAAAGCCACTGATGACCTCGCCCAATGGCTTCATATAGATGTTGAACAGGAGAGGCGAGAGAATCGACCCCTGAGACACCCCACAAGTAAGGCGCCTCGCGGTCGATCTCTGCCCTCCTGTCAACACCGTCTGCGACTGGTCAAAGAGATAGGAGGAGAACCACCGATAAACGGTGCCTCCCACTCCCAAACTCTCCAACCGGTGCAGCAGGATACCATGGTCGATGGTATCAAAAGCCGCTGAGAGATCTAACAGGACCAGGGCAGAGGAACAACCCCTATCCCTGGCCTTCCAGAGGTCATCCACCAACGCGGACTGGAATGGGTCTAGATAGACAGCTTCATCCAGGTACCGGGGAAGCTGCCATGCCACCACACTCTCTACAACCTTCGCCACAAAGCGAAGGTTGGAGACTGGACGATAATTTCCCAAAATAGCTGGGTCCAGGGAAGGCTTCTTGAGGAGGGGCCTCTTTCAAGGCAGCGGGGAAAACCCCTTCCAACAATGAAGCATTTATAATTTCCCGGAGTCAACCTCGTGTCACCTCCTGAGTGGCCAGCACCAGCCAGGAGGGACACGGGTCCAGTAAACATGTAGTGGCATGTAACCTCCCCAGTAACCTGTCCACGTCCTCGAGAGCCACAGAATCAAACTCATCCCAAACAACATCGACAAGACGCGTCTCCGTCATCTCACCTGGATCATCGCAATTTTGGTCCAAACTATCCCGGAGCTGAGCAATTTTATTGTATAGATAACCACTAAACTCTTCAGCACATCGCTGCAAGGGGTCATCCCGCCCCTCCTGATGTAGGAGAGAGCGGGTCAACCGAAACAGGGCGGCCGGGCGGTTATCTGCTGACGCAATGAGGGTGGAAACGTAGGAACATTTCGCCTCCCTCAGTGCCACTAGGTAGGTCTTTGAGAAAGACCTAAGTAGTGTCCGATCAGCCTCGGAACGGCTGGACCTCCAGGTACTCTCTAGGCATCTTCTCCGGCGTTTCATCTCTCTCAGCTCCTCAGAGAACCAAGGAGCCAATTGAGATCTGCGCCAGGTCAGAGGCCACAAAGGCACGACATGGTCCAAAGCCCCAGCCGTGGCCTGTTCCCAGGCCGCAACTAATTCTTCGGTCATGCTGTGGGCAAGATCCTCAGGGAATGGCCCAAGCTCCGTCAGGAACCTCTCGGGGTCTATCAGGCGCCTGGGACGGAACCAACGCATTGGTTCCATCTCCCTGCGGTGGTGAGCGGCGGTCTGAAAGTCTAGGCAGAGGAGAAAATGATCTGACTATGACACAGGTACCGTCACTAAATCTCCTAATACCAGATCATTAAACCACTGTCCAGAGATATAAATCAAGTCCAGTGTGGACCCCCCAATGTGTGTAGGGCCATCAGTTACTTGAATCAGGTCCAAGGCCGTCATGGAAGCCTGGAACTCCTGGAACACCGTTGATGACAAGCCGGCCGATGGCAAGTTGAAATCCCCCATGACCAAAAGTCTGGGAATCTCAACCGCCACTCCGGCAAGCACCTCCAGTAGCTCAGGCAGGGCTGTAGTCACGCAGCAAGGAGCCAGGTATGCGATCAACAGACCCATCTGATTCCTATGGCCCCACTTCACAAGGAGGGATTCACAACCGGCTATCTGAGGCACAGTGGACTCTCTCGGCTCCAGACCTTTCCTCATCACAACTGCCACCCCTCCACTCCTACCCTGGGCCCTCGGTTGATGGAATGCTCGGAATCCCGGAGGGGACAGTTCGACCAGGGGTATACCCCCTTCTGTGCCCAACCAGGTCTCTGTAATGCCCATAAAGTCTGTGGACTTCCCCTGAATAAGATCGCAAATCAGGGGGGCCTTATTGACCACAGACCGGGCATTGCACAACATCAACCGGAGGCCCAAGCTCTGAGGATCTTGACCTTCCGGGGAACGGGTAAGGACTAAGGGGCCGGAGCACGTGATCGCTTTTAAACAGCGAGCACGTGCTCCCAAAAAATGATACGGCCCCTTGCTTCCGCCATATCTGCCCCTCCCACTTACCGTACAGATGGAACGGCCCTCAACACCTGGAACACACCCCTCCCACCCCCCACCCCGCCCTCGGACCAGATGAAAAAACGCCATGAACAAACCCCGGGACTGGACATTCCCTCCCCAATGGGTTTTTCCCCCACCCCTCTCTTCCCTCCCCCACTTTAAAAGACCTTTTTTAAAAAACCTATTTACAAATTCCCAGAGGTTCTTCTTCATCGCATGCCACTCTCCGGGTCCCAAGACCCCTCGTTAAGAATGGCAGCAGCCAGAGCAATATAGATTTTCTTTTCTTCTCACAAGGTTATGTTGGGCGTGGCTGGGGAGGTGAATTTAAATTTGTGCTACAGAACAGGAACTTTCAAGTCCTTGAATGTTATATATTGCTAGGATGGATTTTTAGTGGCTGGTAAGGGCTTTGACAGGGTACCTCACATTATAGAATCTGTACTGATTCAGTTGTAGCTTTTCTGGGGCATGTAATATTTTTGAAGTTAGTTCTATGATTTTGTTATTTAAAAAAAAAATCTCAATGAATGTTTGCTTTCAATATTTATAGATGTAGTCTACATTTCAGATTAAGATATTTAAACTCTTAAATATATGGATATGCACATCCATACACACACACGTATCTTACGTACAATCATGCATACCATTTATTTATAAAGATCATTAAATTTTGAGTCCATTTATATTCCTTTATTTGCTGATATACCGTATTTTTCGGAGTATAAGATGCATAGGAATATAAGACGCACCTTAATTTTGGGGGAGGAAAACAAGAAAACAAGAATTCTGCCTCTGCCTACCAGCATCAGCCGCATCCTCACTTCCACTTGATTTTGATAATGAGCAGCACAGATCTTTTTATCTGTTTAAAACAAACCCTATCATTCTAGGTGCATTTAATTGGAGTGAGTGGGGTGGGGGATGATTTTCATGGGGGGAGAAGAGGGATTTGGCACCAAAGGCTCCGCTCCCGAGACACCCCCATCTTCCTACCTATAGCCATAGGCGTTGAAAGGCTGATTTTCTTCCTTCTTTGGCCTGGATTATGGTATCTTTCTATTTTGTAGGAAGCATGGCTTTCTTTCCCAGTTACTCAGAGGCTTTGGTTTAAGGTGCCGCTGCTTTACACTGACCTCCTCCTCCTCCTCCTGCAAGCAAGAGGTGCCTCAGAGACTCGGCTGGGAAAAAGAGTATTGATTACTAAAAAGTCCTTTTCTGGAAATCTTATTGGGGTGCTCCTGTGATCCGCAGGGACTACTAACTTTCTCCGAAGAGACCCCTTGCATGCTCTCAGGGCACAGCCTGAGGAACAAACCTCTTCGGGATGGTCTGGGAGGGGAATCTGCCCGGCGGCTTTGGTGAACAAGGTGGGCCCCACGGTTTGTGGCTGGTCCCCCTCTGGCCACCCAGCAAGCAGCTCAGAGCAGACAATGGCCACGATGACTTCACTTCCCAGCAATGTGAGGAGCTGCCGCCACTGCCTAAGCCCTCTCCGCTCCCGAGAGCCAAGCCAAGCAGGAGCCTCTAAAGCAAAATGTCCCTCCTTTCCAGCCACCGCTGCCCTTTGGCCTGATTCCCCAATGTAATTCTCAGAGCCGCATTTCAGGCAGCGGCCAGTTCCCCTGTAATGTGCAGGGGACTGGGAATGGTTTCTGATTCGGGGAGGGGATTGCAGTGCTGCTGCCTGAAAATGCTTTCTTGCCCGATGCACGTTGCAAAAGCCCTCCTCCTCCTTCTCAGCACACTCACCTTCTCTTTCCTTCCGCTGCCTGAAACACGATGCATTTTTTTTTGCCTCCACACACCTCGTTTTTGGAATTGGGCAGGAAAGAGTTTTCGAGCGGCAGACCCACGTTCCTCTTCCTGATTCCAAAAACATGAATTTGCTTCTAATTAATAAACAATAAAAAGTAGTTCAGATGCAAATGTAATCAAAGTCCTAACTGCATATATTTCAACTGCAATGAGCAATATCAGCTAATCATTCTCAGTCTATGCATGGGTATATTTAGATTTAAATATATTTATTTAAATGGGGCTATTTTGAGAGAAAATTAACATTTAAATTAACATTTAAAGGCATGTCTAACCCAGGGCCCACAGGCTGCCTGCAGCCCTGGACAGCTAGTAATGAGACTCCACAAGATTGATGTATATTAATTATATTACATATTTTGTATGTGGCCCAACACAATTCTTCTTCACCCAATGCAGGTAAGCCAAAAGGTTGTTCACCCATGATTTATATATTGAGCAGACTTTTTAAAAAGGAATGGCATTGATTTTACATTGATAGATTTGCCCATCACAATGGTGATATTAGCAAGTGGAGTGCTAGAAAGAAAACATTTCTTTTTTCTTCTTTCCTGGTGCAGCATTTGCCAATGATATTTTTTTTCCTTCAACAGCATCCTGTTTTCCTGTTGAAAGTCATCAACTAGTTCCTGGATAGTCTTTTACATTCTTCTGTTCTCACATTGCAGTGAAGATTTATCACCCTTGGCCAAGTGGATTTTCTTATCTTAAGACTGAGCTTAATGTGATGCCCTAAAGTTATTTGTTAACCTCTTTCTCAGCTAGCCAGTCAACTATTTAACATAGCAACATGGCTATTAGGTACTATTTGTTAGTAAGATTGGCAGAATAAATCGATATGGATTTCCATCTTTATGACAGCGTTCATTTCATTTCATCACTGATGAATCTGCTTCAGAAATCTGCTTCTCATTAAATGCAAAGTGTATTTTTGGCCTGTCCTTCATGCTAAGTAACTGAGCCCTGCATTAATTATAGGCTTTCATCATGCTAAAAGCAGATATGTAGGCAAAGGCATCCCGTCAGTTCAGGCATAGAAGCCTGTTGTGCAGCTTAATGATGAATATGAATTAATACATACTGAGCATTTCAAAACACACGATTGATTGTTCGAAAGGATGGATAATTTGATTAGCTGAATGAACCAAAAGAGTCTGTACCAGCAGTGACCAAAGAGGAACTCCTACTAGTTTTTCTGTGACTGAGGATTTCATAATTCATAAATTAATGGATTCCTTTGATGCTATGAATGTCCTTTAACTTTAAGCAAGCTTGAACTGAGCTCTAATTGAACTTTTTTTTCTTTGTTTAATTGTGCCTTATACTAAAAGACTATCTAGTCAAATCCCCAAAGCTTTCTTAGCAAGATTTTTCAGATGTAATTTGCCATTGCCTCCTTCCTAGGGTTGAGAGAAAGCAACTGGCCCAAGATCACCAGCTGGCTTTGTGCCTAAGGCAGGACTAGAATGCACAATCTTCCAGTTTCTTGCCTGATGCCTTAATCATCACACCACCTGACTCTACATATTACTGATTTGAAGAAGGTGAGGGTTGCTAGGATCTTCTAGAATAGCTAGTGCTTCTGAGTGGATTACATTGAACTATTTGTCATCTTCCATCCAACTCTTCAATGATGGCCATTTGGCCTCTACCCTTCTCTGCATTTTAGTCACATACCTCTTACATGATTGGAGACGAAGGAAACATACTATCTTTAGTACAGTGTGGTAAATGAGGTGATTTCCTGTTCTTGCCTTCAGTCCAGCAGCCTCTCAGTTTTCCTAACATATTCTTTAAAAGGATATGATGATCCTATTTATTGAGCTGAAGTCTGTGGCCAACCACAGCTTCTTATCCTCAGACATTGTTGTTGTTGTTAGTTGCGAAGTTATGTCTGACCCATCACAACCCCATGGACAACGTTCCTCCAAGCCTTCCTGTCCTCTACCATCCCTTGGAGTCTATTTAAGCTCATGCCTACTGCTTCAGTGACTCCATCCAGCCACCTCATTCTCTGTCGTCCCCTTCTTCTTTTGCCCGCAATCTTTCCCAGCATTAGGCTCTTCTCCAGTGAGTCCTTCTTTCTCATTAGGTGGCCAAAGTATTTCAGTTTCATCTTCAGGATCTGGCCTTCTAAAGAGCAGTCAGGGTTGATCTCCTCTAAAACTGGCATAATAGTGTCAAATTTTAATTTGGGGCTTTATTAATATTTTTAAATTTTTAAAACTAAATTTTAACCGGGTTTTATTATTTATATGTCTATTTTAAATATTTGGCCTATTTAATAAGTTTTTTAGATTAATGTTTTACTTTGTATATTTATGTGTTTTTTTATATGGCTGTACACTGCCCTGAGTCCCTAGGGAGATAGGGCGGTATAAAAGTATGAATAAATAAATAAATAAATAAATAAATAAATAAATAAATAAATAAATAAATAAATAAATAAATAAATAAAACTGACTTGTTTGTTCACCTTGCAGTCCAAGGGACTCGCAGGAGTCTTCTCCAGCACCAGAGTTCAAAAGCCTTAATTCTTTGGTGCTCAGCCAATCCCCATCCTCAGGCATACAGGGAACAATCTCAGTGAAAAACTTGAAGGATTCTAAAAAGAAAGAGAACCAAGCAGAGCAGGGCTATTGTTGAGCAAAGAAAGCTCTTTAGAAAATAATCCAAATACAAAGTAGAAATGAGAAATGAAGTGGACTATCCTGCAAAAACCAAAATGATCTAACTTTTGGAATACTGGAAAACAGCACTCCTCACTGCTACAACTTATTGCAAATCTCAAAAATGTTAATCTATTGAGTTTAGCAGCACAATAAATGACTATGTAATCAGTGGTTTATCTGTTTTCCAAAGCCCTATCTCACAATATAGTGCAGCAAAACTTCAGATACGTTATGACTAATTTCACACATTGTCTATACCATCATGTACTTTGTTGGGGTTTTAGTTTATCATGTTATGTGAACGCAGCCAAAGTGGCTTGTAAAACATGCTTTCTGTCAAACTATCATACAAATCTAGCTAATTGCAGTTTCTTCAGTACACCTGAGCTAAGCAAACCTAGCTGGTTCCAGCCAGGCCTCAGTTCATGATGACTCCCTTAAAAGCTCTTGGTTGGCAGACAGATTTCCATTTAATACAGGTGGTCCTCGAAAAATAAACTGGAAACATTGTAGCGAGACAGGTTGGAAAGTAGCAGGCTCCGAAGAGCCTGGCGAAAATCCAGCCAGACAAACTGCTGTCGGGGGGGGTCTTCAGACCAGAACCATCTTGTAGGGATGGTGAAGAAGGAGAGGCATCTCGGATGACTAGGAGGAACAGGCAAGCTCCTCGGGAAGTCGGAGAAAACTCTTCAATCTGGTGGTGGGGGCGGCGGCCATTGTGACTGTCATAAAGCTGGGGCAACCAGACTAAGAATTGTGCAGGAGCGATGTTTTGGATGGAGTATTTGGGTGAGTGATTGGCGAACTCACAGGTAATAAAGAAACAATCTGAAATCTTTTAAAAGAGTCCCGGTGTGGAAATAGCAGCTAATTAGCACTGGGGAATGTTAATGGAGAGAGAAGAACAAAGCAGAAGTAAGAACACTAAAGCACAAAACGGAGTTTGATATTTAGATTTGGAAATTGGATCTGGAGAGCTTAAAAGTATTACAAAAAAAAGAAACCTGAAAAAAAATAGTTGAAAAGGATTAGATATAAACTTTAAGAAAAATTTTCAACCTTAAAGGAAGAATAAAGAAAAACTAATAAAAAAGCCCTGTAAAGATATTTTAATTGGATTTGAATTGGAGTGTAAAATTTGGATTTGGGATATATAAAAATTAAGAAAGAAGAAATTAGAGAAATATTAGATAAGTGGATTTAATACAAAAATTGGATACTTTGTTAAGTTGTTGATTTGAAACTTATGGATTGAAGAGAGATATTTACTGGTGGGAAAAAAGTACAATTTCAAAATGAAATTGGAAAATATTTGGAAAAAAAATACAGTGACCTTGATCAACAAGCCATGAGAAGTTTTAAGGAGGACTTGTCTTCTTTTCAGTTATTTGACTTTGATAATTAAAAGAGGTGACAAACAATAAAATTTTAAATTGGAACTAAAACCTAAGCAGAACGTCAAAAATGTGGCAGGAATTAACTGAGTTGGTTAAAATGGTACGTGTATCATTTGATTTGGACAGAAAGAAATCAAGAATTTTGTCAGAACATATTCAGCTAGATAAACATCCTATCAATTAGAAACAAGAAAACAACACTGAAAATAAAGTGATGTTCACTGTTGAACAATTAAATGATTATATTGGGAGTAACAATGAAAAAAAGAGAGAGATCAGGAGGTTACACCCAACAAAAAAGAAACCTGAAAAAAAATAGTTGAAAAGGATTAGATATAAACTTTAAGAAAAATTTTCAACCTTAAAGGAAGAATAAAGAAAAACTAATAAAAAAGCCCTGTAAAGATATTTTAATTGGATTTGAATTGGAGTGTAAAATTTGGATTTGGGATATATAAAAATTAAGAAAGAAGAAATTAGAGAAATATTAGATAAGTGGATTTAATACAAAAATTGGATACTTTGTTAAGTTGTTGATTTGAAACTTATGGATTGAAGAGAGATATTTACTGGTGGGAAAAAAGTACAATTTCAAAATGAAATTGGAAAATATTTGGAAAAAAAATACAGTGACCTTGATCAACAAGCCATGAGAAGTTTTAAGGAGGACTTGTCTTCTTTTCAGTTATTTGACTTTGATAATTAAAAGAGGTGACAAACAATAAAATTTTAAATTGGAACTAAAACCTAAGCAGAACGTCAAAAATGTGGCAGGAATTAACTGAGTTGGTTAAAATGGTACGTGTATCATTTGATTTGGACAGAAAGAAATCAAGAATTTTGTCAGAACATATTCAGCTAGATAAACATCCTATCAATTAGAAACAAGAAAACAACACTGAAAATAAAGTGATGTTCACTGTTGAACAATTAAATGATTATATTGGGAGTAACAATGAAAAAAAGAGAGAGATCAGGAGGTTACACCCAACAAAAAAGAATATTAAGAGAAGGAAAGGAGAGATGAAAAGATTAGAGAGAAACATTTCTAATGATTACACTGGGATTAACAGTGGGGGGGAAAGAGAAGGTGAAAAGAGAAAAGGGAAATAGATCAGATGGGAATATAGGACAAAATAAGCAAGTAATGGACTTAAAAGCTAAAGGAAGGAAACAGGGGGAAAGATATAATAACTATAAAAAGAAAAAAAAGAAAAAAGGAGGGGAATTTTAAGAAGTGGTTTGCTAGATGGACAGGAGAAAATGGTTAAAAGGATATGGATAACTTGAAATATATTCTTTAATATGAATGATAGAATGTAGAAAAATAATGGTTGTGTAATATAAAATGATATAAATATAAAATGATGGAAAGTTGTATTAATATTAGGATTGAAAAAAATGAATTTAAGGTAATGAAAAATGATAATTTGAAATTATTTACTTAGAGGTGAAGATGATTGGAAATGATAAAATTGTGAATATAATGATTTATTTAGAAAAGAAAATTGAAATGAAATGGAAATGGAAGATAGGTTTAATTAAATGTAAAATAATAATTTGAAATTATTTACTTAAAGGGGAAGATGATTGGAAATGATATAAGTTGTGAAATATAAAATGATTTATGTAGAAGGGATTTATTTAGAAGATGAAATGGAACGCTAAATGAAATGGAAATGGAATAAGATATTTTTATTTTAAAAAGATGATGTAGAAAACAAAATTGAAGAAATATATTGTTAAAAGGGTAAAATGATTAATAAGGAAATAAGATGATAATCTGGTCCACCTTTAGAAAACAATGGATATTCAGAAATAAATGTGAAATATCAAATGATTGTGTAAATTAAAGGGTTTTACTAGAATAAAGAAATATTGAAAAATATATGTGATAAAGGGAGAAATAAAAGAATGAAACAAAAGAAGATTCAGATTAGGAGGTTAGGGTGGATGGTAATTCTGATTATTTATTAAATATAAAATAGAGATGAAAAAGGGAAAAGTAGAAAAGGAATACAAGGGCAGGAATTGAAATATATAAATTAAATTTGGGGAAAATAAGCGGTATGAATTTTGACCTGGTCAATACTCTATTCAGAAAAAGTGTATTGTATTTTTGTCTGTTTTAAAAAATATATTTTTTTTACAAAAAATTACAGGTGGTCCTCGACTTACAACAGTTCGCTTAGTGACAATATCACTGAAAAAAGTGACTTATGACTATTTTTCATTGCAGCATTTCTATTGCCACATGATTTACATTTGGGTCCTTGACATTTACTGACTCACATTTATGACGGTTGCAGTGTCCCAGAGTCTGATAAGCAAAGTCAATGGGGAAGCCCGATTCACATAACAACGGTATTATTAATTTAACAACTGCAGGGATTCACTTAACAAATGTGGCAAGAAAAGTCATAAATTGGGGCAAGACTCACTAACAAATTTCTCAGTTAGCAACATAAAGTTTGGGCGTAATTGTGGTCGTAAATCGAGGACTACCTGTAGCACTGTAGGAGAATCATTTAGATAAGCAAGCCCTTGAACCATGCAGGGATTTATGTTAAAATACCTTGGATTTGACTAGCAAAACAACTGGTAATTCAGCTGGATGAAAAAATGAATTAACATTTTTTAAGGTACCTTCCTATGTTTTTATTTATTTAATTAATTCATTTCACTATCTCACTATCACATGACTCTGGGTGGTTTTCATCATATAGTTCAGGTGTGCTAAAAGTTAACACTAGCATGTGCATCTCTGGTTTTGAAGTCCAGATGCAATTCCAGAGGAATAAACACACACCTACACCAGTGGTGGATTTCAATTTTTTTTTACTACCGATTCTGTGGGTGTGGTTTGGTGGGTGTGGCATGGCTTGGTGGGCGTGGCTTGGTGGGTGTGGTATGGCTTGGTGGGCGTGGCTTGGTGGGCGTGGCAGGGGAAAGGTTACTGCAAAATTCCCATTTCCTCCCAATCAGCTGGGACTCAGGAGGCAGAGAATAGATGGGGCGGGGCCAGTCAAATTTTTTACTACCGGTTCTCCAAACTACTCAAAATTTCCACTACCGGTTCTCCAGAACTGGTCAGAACCTGCTGAAACCCACCTCTGACCTACACACACACACACACACACACACACATACACACACACCTGGAATCACCTTTTCCCCTTTCGGTCCAGATAGCTGCATAGCCCTGTCCTTCAGGAACTGTGTTCAGACTTACCAGATGCTGTGGGGATTTATGCTTCTTAATACATCCCCACTAAGGTATTGTTGCTCTATTTTATTCTCCACTTGGTTTGACCATAAAAGAGAAATTGGTATTGGGGTCTTCTGCATTTCCAAAATTCCCCTTGTGCCTTTGCTTGATTTCAAGAGCATCTCTATTTCTACCTCCTTCACTCTTTGATATATCTGATATATCTTGATGCCTTCTGGCAAAAAAAAAAAAAAGGTGGGGAGATGACATTTTTTGCAAGAAGACTTTGGTGTGGGCATCAGATATGCCTCCTCCAGGAGGGCGCTCATAAGCTCAGTTCCATACAGAGTGAGTCTGCCATTGTCACCTTCTTAGATAACTGTTGACTTCCTACTCTACCCTAGAACCAGGGGTGAAATCTACTTACCTTCCTTACTGGTTCTGAAGTGCATGTACCGCGCATGCGCAGAGGGTAAAAAACACATTACTTCCTGGTTAAAACCATGAAGTAATGACAACTGGGTGGGTGGATGGAGCCTCACAACACCATCGCTACCGGTTCTCCGAACCACACGCCATGATCGCTACCAGATCGGCTAATCCGGTCCGAACCAGGAGCATTTCATCCCTGCCTAGAACCATAGCATCTCCTGGAAGCCCTCATCCAAGTATTAATGAATCCTTTCATTAATGAATGAACTAAACTATACAGAGCAGTTAAGCAGCGCTTTTAAAAAGAGGGCATTCTTCTTCCAATGGTGCTGATCCTAGATGGAAGGAAGGGAATGGGTTATGAAGTAGTTGTTCTTGTGATTTACTGCGATGAAAATTTTAGTTTATTCAAAGAAGGTTAAAATGCAAAACACCACAATATTTACAAGAAAGAACAAAAGAATAAAAAAAGATTAAAAAGAAAAAGTGTCTTTAAAAATACTAACACATATACATATAACAATAACATCCTCCTTAGTTGAATGCTGATTAGTATAATACATCAGTGTTGGTTTCCCATCCCTTGCAAAACAGGCCAAAAGAATTGTTAAATTACTAACATTGTTAGTTAACTGTCTTAAAATTGTTAAAATTGTTAGCCTGTTTGTTATATTTTGTTTAATAATAACAAAATAGTTAATAGGGGAAAAAAACAATCGCAATGAACATATTGTATAAAAGTAATAAAAATTGTGAACAGTAATAAGGGAAAGGACAAGACTTGAAATTCCAAAACCCTCGGGCATCCTGAACGTGCTTCCACTATTGCTTTTTTAAACGGATAAGAATAAGGCATAATTTACATTTGGTGTTTTCTAAACTATATCAGATGAAAGTACTTATTTCAAAAGGGCAAGTGAAGAAAGAAAAGGGGAAAAGCAGATCTACAGCAGCAAAAATGTAAATGTCACACGAATACATAACTGATTCCATTTCTTCCATTCCCATGGCTGTTTTGCTTTTATCCATGCAGTTAACAACAGGTAAATGTCACAGCTGTAGAGTCATTTTTAACTCTAAATTATCTGGTATGGTTTGATTGCGGTTGACATCAGAATGGTATAATCTAAGTTTGGAAAAGTGTAGTTAGAGATAACAATTCTGTTAGAGCAAATGCATTTTTTTTATCCAGTGCTGCTGCTGATGAAACTGCAAGGAGGTGCAGATCAGGCCATTCTAAAGGAAGCCAATCCTGGTTGTTCTTTGGGTGGACAGATACTGAAGCAGAAGCTCAAATACTTTGGCTACCAAACGAGAAGAGAGGAGTCAGTGGAAAAGACCGTGATGTTGGGAAAGATTGAAGGTGAAAAGAGAAGGGGACTCCAGAGGATGAGATGGTTAACTAATGTCATCAAGGCAACAAACATGAATTTGGGCACACTCCAGGAGACAGAGGCAGGGGTGCCTGGAGTGCTATGGTCCGTGGGGTTGAGAAGAGTTAGATACAACTCATGACTGAACCATATCAAAACTGCTGATGAAAAGAAATACTTCTGGCTCTTCACAGAAATATAGAGGGGAAAAGCCTAGATAACCTTAAGACTAAAAAAATTGACATGGCCCATTGACATTATAGTTTTCATCACCTTTCTGTTTCTAAAAAAAAAACTCTCCCTGAAGCTGTTAAAAATACTGGGAATCAGAAGAGGGAAAGATTAAGCCTTATTAACTTTAGCAGCTAGGTGAAAAATGGGTTTAGAAGCTTCTAATTCTAACCACATTAATCCAGGATTTTGTTTAATTGCTCTCCAGAATAACTCTGATGCTAAGCTTCATACACCATAAATCTGGATTCTGGCGAAATCTTGTTTAATATAAACAAACTGCATATTTGTGGAAATAAGAAATTTGCTTTCACGAGTGAAACTGTGAAGTTTAGCGTGTCATCTTAATTAGGCAAAATGGAATGTAATTCCCTTGTTCTTATCCTACAGTATTCTATTCTGAGCTAAGAAGAAAATGAGACGCTAACATCCCTGCTTGCGCCAAGCTTGCAGTTTCTGATTAATTCAATGCAACCTGTTTTACAATGGACTTCATTATTCTGTGATGAATGTAGCCTGTGCCTGCTGTTGACTTTAGACTCTAGGCAATGATGTCAAGAGTTGTCAATGAAGTGTAGACAAAAAACTGTTCTTGTATAGTACATTGATAACACTTAACTTTCCTGCACTATGTGTAACATGGTACAATTACATCCTAAGTCTTCTGAAACAGAAGATGAGACTGACAATAGAGCTGAACATATGACCTGAAGATCAGACTGAAGTCTTTTGTGAAGAACAGTTTTAGCTAAGCTGATAACATTACAATCATCTTTATACAACGTTAATGTGAGTGTATGCAAGATCATGGTACATTTTCATTTTCACTTACTATAAAGCCAGATCCTAAGCTGAACATTAACTTACCAATCAAGTATGATTATTGAGGATTTTTTTTATTAACCTGTATATGTTTTCTAGCCTTTTTGAAAGAATTGCTACTGTATGTCACAATAGTTTTGAGATGCTTGATTATAAACATTACAAATTTCGTCAACATTACTTATTCATTCTATAGCTTCCTACACCTCTTACCCAGTGATAAAATCCAATTTTTTTTACTGTCAGTTCTGTGGGCATGGCTTGGTGGGCGTGGTGTGGCTTGGTGGGTGTGGCTTGGTGGGCGTGGCAGGGGAAGGATACTGCAAAATCTCCATTCCCACCCAACTCCATGGGGAAGGATATTGCAAAATCTCCATTCCCACCCCACTCTGGGGCCAGCCAGAGGTGGTATTTGCTGAACTATTCAAAATTTCTGCTACTGGTTCTCTGAACTACTCAAAATTTCCACTACCGGTTCTCGGGAACCTGTCAGAACCTGCTAGATTTCACCCCTGCTCTTACCCATTACTTACATAGCCAAACATTTATATAGTTTACACCATCTCCTCACAAAGGAGTATTCTCACTCCAGCAGTTCAAAATCTTCTGCTGAGCTTAGTTCTTCAGCTAATGGCTGCCCCCACAGAGATAAAGGCAGTTTACAATTTTAGAACATTCTGCTTTCCTTCAAACTCCATCCCAGAGAGATAAATTTCCCTCTGCTGTGTCCTGAGACTTTGATCTGTTTCATAACCAATACATTTTCTTATTCGGTTATTAATGTCATAATTTTAGCCTGTACCCGATTATGATGACTTTTAATTTTTAAGGAAGGAGAACTGACTTCCCCAATTCCAGAATAATACCTCTGCTTTTTTAAAAAACCAAAACCTTACAACAGACATGCACTCCAGTAGGGGGGGAAAATCCTGTCTCTTTACCCAAACTGCCTCCTTATAAACTGGCTGTACACGGTACAATGGTGGAAAATTTCAGTCCAACTGGGAAGCATTTCCAATAACTTGTTGATAAACTGAGAGGGAAAAGTATTAGAGCTCCTTGGTTGTTGTTGTTTTTTAAATGTTTGATAAAATTGGAATGATGTGAACATGGATGGTGGCAAAACCATGCAGAGGGAGAGCCCACAAACGATGCATTCATGGCGGCTTGCTGGCATCTACCGACTTGAAGGAACTAGGACAGCTGCTGTGAAGGGTGCATCTCAGCTGCATAAGGAATGCTGAGTGGGAGGATGATTGAGAAAGACCAAGAGAGGTCAGGCTTCAGCATTGCTACATGATAGCATTAATCAGTCTTGTCTCTCTTGACTAACTTAATTCCAGAGGAACCACAAGAAAGAGAAAGCAAGATAAACAGGTTGTCTCTTTTTCAGCACCAACAAGATCTCAGCCTCCTCTTCACTATTTATGGCTGGAAAGTCCCCACCCCCTCCTCCTTTAATAATTTAGCAGCACACTGTAGTAAGTTCACACTTCTAGTTCAGTCTATTTTGAAATGAAAATTCACAATCATTCTAAATTCTCTTTTTAACTAGGGGGATTTCTAAAATAAAGAAATTATGTCTGTAATCCTATCACATATAAATTCCCAAAGTTACATCCTTTATAAGCCAAGTTTTATTTACATACATCTGGATCCCATCTACTTCAAAGATGCTGGGCAGCTTACATTCCAATAATAAGACTATAAAAACAAAAACCGTAAACCAGGACTTAAACTTAATAAACAAACCAGGGCACCAAACTTCAATTACTCATACCCTCTTTACCTCCACTTAAATAGCACCCTGTTCCCCAAACAGTTCTTACTGGGCAAGTTATTTCCAAATGTTTGGCTGCTTCTGGACTAATGGAAATGTTTGAATTGCCCTATTTAATTGTAGCAATTCAAATGAAAAAAGGTGAAATCATAGATGACTATCATAGCCTCTATCAGTGTCCACAACTGATAGACTGGAGAAAACCAATGTCAACCTGATCTCTCAAGAGGCAAGACAAATATGAACACACACAAGAAGAACTTTTTTTTTCTTATGGCCAAATGAAGACCTTCTCAAGTCAGTTTGCTGATAAAAAAAATCTTCTACTTTCTAATAGAGCTAAGGAGGCAAACCTTATCCAATTTATAGATGGAGAATGCAACCAGCAAATGCTCAGTCTTACATATTGGAAAAAAGAACCCTAACATCAAATACAAACTTGATGGACATTACCTAACTGATGACCCCCACCCTGTCAAAGATCTTGGAGTTCTCATATCAAATGACCTTAATGCCAAAGCCCACTGCAACTACACATAGCGAAAAAAGCCCTAAGAGTTGTAAACCTAATTTTACGCAGCTTCTTTTCTAAAAACTCTACACTACTAACTAGAGCATACAAAACATTTGCCAGACCTATTCTTGAATACAGCTCATCCGTCTGGAACCCATACCACATCTCTGACATAAATACAATAGAAAGAGTCCAGAAATATTTTACTAGAACAGTTCTTCACTCCTCCGAAAACAACAAAATACCTTATACCAACAGACTTGAAATCCTGGGATTAGAAAACTTATAACTCCGTCGACTTCGACATGACCTGTGTTTAACACACAAAATCATCTATTGGAATATCCTTCCTATAAAAGACTACTTCAGCTTCAATCGCAATATTACAAGAGCAAAAAATAGATCAAGCTAAATGTCAACCGCTTCAAACTTGATTGCAGAAAATATGACTTCTGTAACAGAGTTGTTAATGCTTGGAACTCATTACCTGACTCCATAGTCTCTACTCAAAACCCCCAAAATCTTCAACCAAAAACTGTCTACTATTGACCTCACCCATTCCTGAGAGGACTATAAGGGGTGTGCATAAGAGCACAAAAGTGCCTACCGTTCCTGTCCTATTGTTCCCTTCATCATATCAAATTGATATAGTTGATGCATATTTTTTTTACATATATGTATATATTTTCTTCAAAATATGTTGTTTTATCTATGACAATTGTTTGTGTATACTGTTGTGACAAAAAGAAATTAAAAAAATGTCTGGGTGCACTGCAAATGTCCCTCCTTATGATTTGCTAACCAAAAAAATAAGCATCACACCCATAGCTTAGTCACTTTTGCCTTTGGACCAGGGGTGAAATCTACTTAACTTCCTTACCGGCTTGAAAGTACACATGCCGTGTGTGCACTTGCTTCGCTCATGCGTGCATGCATAACATAAATGCACAGACCTTCTGTGCATGCGCAAAATCTTCTGCACATGCACAGAAGATAAAAAACACATTACCAAATATGTGGCTAAAACCAGGAAGTAATGACATCCGGGTGGGTGGGCAGAGCTTTGCTACCAGATCACCGAACTACCGGCCATGATCGCTACTGGATCGTGCAATCCAGTCCAATCTGGTAGCATTTCACCCCTGCTTTGGACTCAACCAATAATGGAATTCAGAGCTTTGAAAAAGATCATTTAAGATAGTACAAATCCCCAAAGTATTCCCTACTTGCCTGTAAATATTAGTGGATTTTTCCTTCAATTGTATTTTTAACATAGTTGTTAATATGCCTTTTCCTTTAGGACAGGGGTCCTCCAAACTGTAGACCACGGCCCACTAGTGGGCCATGAGGGTTTTGCAACCAGGCCACGGAAACGGCCGGCAAACGTGCATGTGTGCATGCGCATCCTTATTTATGTGAGCCGCTCACACAAACAGAGCTGTGTGTCTGTGTGTACACATCGCTCACCTAACTGGAGCTGCATGCATGCGCTTGCTGGCTGCTCATATGGAACCGCCACTGGTCCGCAAAGCCAAAAATGTTGGGGAACTCTGCTTTAGGAAATGTCAGTATAGTGGTTGTGCTGAAAATGTATGTCTTTTATTTGTCTTCTCTATATTTTTTTTTTAATTTGGAACTTCAAAAGTAAAAAAAGAATTAGAAATTGATATAAGAAGAAATGTGAATCTCACTTCCTTTTGGTATTTCCTATTCCAAAGTCATCTGCATTTTTGGGACTTTCTACTTTCCATAAAATTGCATGCTCCTAACCAATTCTAAATGCATTATTTGCCCTGCAGAGGAATACATTTTTTAATAATGTCCCCCATTAGCCCATGGTTAATATGTTCTAACGAAAGCTGTGCTCTTTTTCTTATGGACTACTGTATAGAGTAATTAAATCTATTTTGGGCATTCTGTTTGAACTATCCCACATGCAGTAATTAAAACTAGAAGTTGTGGACACTATAAATCATGCTGGCGTATGCTGCCAATTTTCACGCAATATATTCAGATCGATATTCTCTCTTTTGTAATAAAGAAGTTTCCTTTATTATTTGTTGAAAAACAAATAGGAGGATGTTTTTCCCTGTTTCTCCAATAACTTTGTAGCCACTGTATTGGGAAAGCAAGGGATCATCTCTTTGGCAGATCATACGTGCTCCTTAAGGAAGGGGAAAACGGAGAAAAATGTCATCCCAGCCCTTTTTTCCAATGCTTTGGAATTTCACGGAGTGTTACTTTGGATCCAGTCCACTGAAAACAGATTCAAGTCAACCTGGATCGATTCAAATTAATATTACATTTTCATTAGGTTAATAAAATTGCATGTTAATCTGCCCTCAAATGTCTCTCCTCCTATAAAAAGTGAAGATGGCATTGAATCTATAAAAGATTTTTGGGTCAAATCTCAGGAATGCTTTTATTGGAGATCAGAATATTCTGGGTGTGTACATCAATAAACCTGACACTGAGAATTTGCCCTGACCTGTAACCTTAATCCTAACCGTAAAGAGGTTTTTAATAACAGGAGGATTATTTACACAAAACTTATTATAGCAGGGGTCTCCAACCTTCGCAGCTTTAAGCCTGGTGGAGCAAAGCTGGTTGGGGAATTATGAGAGTTGAAGTCCTCCAGGCTTAAAGTTGCCAAGGTTGGAGACCCCTATATTATAGGGATAGTCAGAGCCTAGCACCTAGCTAGTTGCATCCTCCCAGGGTAGAGTTCAAGAGCATGACCTCTGGGCATTCATAGCTGGGAAATACAGCAGAACTAAAGAACCTCAGATAAATTAATAGAGCGGGGACACCAAATAAATCCTGGACTCTATCTGCATCCTGGTACCCCTTTGTAGCAAGGGTGAAACGCTCCTGGTCCGGTCTGGATCGTCCGATCCGATAGTGAGGGCGGTGGGTGGTTCAGAGAACCAGGAGTAAAAATCCCTTCCCCCGCCCATGCCCAGCTGAGCCGCGCAATCATTAGAGGTTTTTTTTTTTACTTTTAAAAGCATTTTTTCTTTGGCCAAAAAAATGTTTTTAAAAGTAAAAAAAAAGGCTCTGATGATCATGCGGGTCAGCTGGGATCGTCAGAATCTTGTAAAAGCATTTTTTCTACAACTTCTTTGGCCGAAGAGGTTGTCGAAAAAATGCTTTTAAAAGTAAAAAAAAAAAAAAAGTTGGCCACGCCCACCCAGTCATATTACCCCACTATCACCAAGCCACTCCCACAGAACCGGTAGTAACAAATTTTACATTTCACCCCTGCTTTGTAGGTCACGACGCACTGAAGAATCAGTGCTATTAGATTTGCACTTTCAAGAAGTGTACATATAGCAGCTCTGTATTAGAGTGCTTGTCATAATAACTCTTAAGGATATATTTTGAAATTACTACATTAGTTTTAAGAGGCTATTTTATTTTTGGGAGGCTGCTCCCTCATGAAAATGCATCCTTTAATTATCCATCATGTAAGCTAACAAGACAGCCAGATAGTTTTCTGTGAGGAAAATTCACAGCAGAATTCTAGAGACAAGCTACAAAGGTAGTCCTCAATTTACAACAGTTCCTTTAGTGACTGTTCACCGTTACAACAGCACTGAAAAAAGTGACATAAAACTGTTTTTCACAGTCGTGACCTTTGCAGCATCCCCATGATCATGTGATCAAAATTCAGATGTTTGGCAGATGGTTCATATTTATGGCCATTGCTATATCCCAAGATTATGTGATCACATTTTGCGACTTTCTGGCAAGCAAAGTCAATGGGGAAGCCAGATTGGCTTAACAACTGGGTTACTAACTTATCAACTGCAGTCATTCACTTAAAAGCTGAGGCAAGAAAGGTCGCAAAATGGGGCAACGTTCACTTAAATGTTTCATTTAACAACATAAATGTTGGGCTCCGTTGCGGTCATAAGTTGAGGACTACCTGTACTTAACATAGTTTGCTTTATTGCTGGGCAGCCAATCCTAGGATTTCCCTTTCTATTCTCAGAAAAATATATTTTGAATTCACTGTACATTACTTTGCAAAGAAAAAAGCATTTTTATGGTCATTCTCATTTAGACTATGAAGCTTAATGAAACTATGTAAGACTGTAGAAAAACCGAGTGGCTCATCCAGTATCAATTCTCAAATTATCCACAGAATTCTGTCAGAATGACGTGCATAACCCATGGTGTAGCCGCCACTATTTCTCCTTTTCATCCTAACGATGACAGATTTTTAAAATTTCCACATCTCAATATAATTTAGAACGCCAGGATATAATTGGGATGAATACTTTACCCTGTTAATTGAAATAGGTTTAGTCATATTAGTTAATGAAAGAAAAAATAATCAAATGGCCCTTGAATCATACATTTGTTTCCAACAAACCAAGTCATAATAGAGCAATGGCAAAAAAAAAAAAATTAGTTGGTGATTTTGTTAAGGAATGGCCTATACATTTCTGGCAATACTTCTGTAAATGTGTATATATGCATGTACGTCTATAAGAAATCTTGTGTTTGAAACCTTTCTCCCTCTCTTCTCTCCCCCCCCCATCCCCCATTCCAATGCAGGTGAAGAGAATTTATTGGCAATCTTAAAACGAAGATGGTGGAAGTACATGATCCTTGGAATAATAGATATAGAAGCAAATTACCTGGTAGTTAAAGCTTATCAGTATACCACTTTTACTAGTGTACAGGTAAGATTTTCTACTAGTTTATTTTCTCTCATCTCTACTTGTTAAATCAGAAAACCAAAGGAAATTCGGATTTAACTTCACAGTAATAGATCCACACTTTCCTTCCTTCCTGAGATTGCCATCCTATTTCCTTCATATGTTGGCTCAAAGGAGAGAATAGATTTTAACATTTATGCCAGGCATGCTAGCCATAAATATGGTAATCACAGATATGCAGCTGCGGGCACATAAAGCTCTTCTTAGCGTTGTTCATTACACTGGCTAAGATGAAGCTCGGAGCTTCAAATAAGTTAAAAAGCAGTAATAATTCTGCTCAGCCTTTAATTTAAAAGGATTAAAAACATGTTAAGAAATGTGAAAAGGTTATTATCTCATCCCCCATATCCAATTTCATGTAGAACCAGGAGTCAATAGCTGGAAGCTGAAGTCATAGTTAGGTAGATATTATTCCTCAAAAATCAAAAACTCTGTACTCATGACAGCTAAATTACACAGCAAGGAAGCAGATGGATAAGTATCCTACAAGTCAGAAAAATAAAATAAAATACTCCTCAGTTCTCACTGTAATAAAGCCTTCCAGTGTTGAAATTGTCAATGTTCTCTAAAGGGCTTCAACTCACAGGTCCCTTCTGATAGAACTGCTTGGGTGGCATTCCCCAAGAGAAGGCTGTGCAATGGATTTTAGTCAAGTTGCATCCATCCTTCAACCATTTTCTTCCCTTTGCATTGTAGCATTGGGTTTTGGTGGCAAGCAGTTGTAGTCCTGGTTTTTTTCACAATTATTTTCAGTCATCCAGTCCCTGATCATCTCATGGTTGGACTGTTGTAATGCACTCTACATGGGGCTACTCTTGAAGAGCATTCAGAAACTACAGCTGGTGCAGAATATGGTGGCGTGGGCAGTTTTAGGAGCCCTAAGAATTGCCCTTGTACCACCATTGCTTCATGAGCTGCATTGGTTGCCAGTCTGCATCTGGGGGCAATTTACGGTGTTGCTGATCGCCTTTAAAGCCCTTCACGGCCTGGATCCAAGTCTTCCCTCTAGGATTGGCCTGTTCCACTTGTGCCAGCAGAGGAGGCATCATATGGGTCTCATTAGCCCAATTATTCCAGCTGGCAGGGTCCAGGAGGGCCTTCTCTGCTGTTGTGCCTACTCTCTGGAACATCTTCCCCCCCACACCCGCCGCCATGTGAGGTTGGCCCCAACCCTTCTATCTTTTTATAAGGGCCTAAAGATATAGCTCTGCCAATTAGCTTGAGGCTCCAGTGGGGGAACAGCACAGTGATTAATCAGTTTTATCATATACTGTATATCCTTTATTACTTAAAGCACTTGCTTCGTGATGCAATATCTTCAAGAAACACCTTTTTCCTTTTCTCTTCCTAAACTTCCACATATGTTGTAGCATTCTAGTGGCTGTGCATTTGTTTTGTTTGATCCAGTCATCCAAACCAGTTTTATTTCAAAGGCCAATAATTGTTAAATATAGATGAAACTCCAATGCTTTTTTTGTTTTTAATTTGAAATAGCTCTCAACCTTCTTAAGGATATATAATAAAATCTAAGGCTGTTTTATGGTTGTATTATTTTCAAAAAGAGGTTGTAAACAGCAATGTTATAATAATGTTCCAGTTTATACAGACTAAACATGTACAATCCCAAGCATGTAGAAAGAACTCAACTAAACTACATATACATTTGACCTTTGTCTAGGAGGTAGTTCCTTCATTTGAGAAGAGGTGGATTCTATGGTGAGAGTATTTTTTAGAAAAATACCCCTTTTTTGTTCTTTGATCCTGATGAATTTCTGAGTAATCTATAATATTTTAATTTGAGTTGGGTACTGGTTTGTATGATGACTTCTCCACCCTAAATAAATTAGGTTATTTTTATCCTTAAAGGAAAGGATAATCTAGATATATTTCAGTCTGGCTTTATACCTGGTTTAGAAACTTTAATGATTATGGCTGCCTCAATAAATGAACTAACCCAAGAATTCAATAAAGAAAGCAAGTTGCTATTGACTCTGCTGGATCTTGTTAATGGCTCTTAACCATGGTGTCCTTCTTAATAAAATTACGGAGATGCAATTGAGGGGCATGGGGACTTAATTTTTCTGGAATAATTGCTTTTGAAAAGTGGTGCAGAAAGAGTTACCTTTATTTAATATATAACATAGCATAATAACAGAGTTGGAAGGGACCTTGGAGGTCTTCTAGTCCAACCCACTGCCCAGGCAGGAAACCCTGCACCATTTCAGACAAATGGTTATCCAACATTTTCTTAAAAATTTCCAGTGTTGGAGCATTCACAACTTCTGCAGACAAGTTGTTCCACTTATTGATTGTTCTAACTGTCAGGAAATTTCTCCTTAGTTCTAAGTTGCTTCTCTCCTTGATTAGTTTCCACCCATTGCTTCTTGTTCTACCCTCAGGTGCTTTGGAGAATAGTTTGACTCTCTTGTTTGTGGCAACCCCTGAGATATTGGAACATTGCTATCATATTTAGTGTTTAGATGAATTCCTCAGAATTATATTTCTTTTTCATGATATTTAATATTTACGTGTAGTGGAAATCATTTGAAGTTTGAAGATGTAGTATAATAAATATGAAATAATATTTAACTATGTCTTTCCTTTCCATTCCATTCAAGGAAGGTGTTCTGTTTCCCTCCCCCCAATACTCCCAGCAAAGAGTCAGTCAGAGGCCTCCTTTTCTAATTTATTTACATAGATAAATGTCCTGGCCACGTCTACCCACGGGCCTGCCAAGTTTCTGGAGATAACGAGGAAATTATAGATAAGGCCAGAATTACTCACGAATATATTCTTCCCTCCATTGATACAGTTTGCCCGCGCAAATTCATTGCTTTGTCCAAGACAAAAAACCAGGAAGTCCCGCCTCCTATTTATAGTCTCTGCAGATGTCCATCATTCCTTGGCCTTATCCCAACACTGTTTCTGCTGCGCGCGCCGGTCACATCTGCGCAGTCTTGCATCACTCCAAAACTGTTCTTGGGGCGTTGCCAAATCAGAAGAAGGCTCCAGAGAATCAGGCCTTGCCGGCCCCTCCTCCTCCCTTTGAGTGGGTGCCAGGGAGGGAGAGGGCCCAAGAGAAGAAGGGCTTGCCAGGTCTTCTCCCTCACTTTCTGAATCATCCAAGTCCAGGAGTCCAGGTCCAGGAACCTGGGTCACAACTGAAGGTTGTCTAAAGCATTGCCTGGTTGCTGAATTAATTGGGTCAGAATAAACTGAAATTTAATCCATAAAGAAAGAAACAGACTTAGTAAGGCTATAGTAGGCATTTAAGTTGTGTGCAATGGGACATTACTCACCTTAAAAATGTAAGCTTGTAATTTGGATATCTTCTGGAACCTGGCATTAATCTTGAATGCTTGCTAAGAATTATTTGCCCTGCTAACAATGTAGTCTTATCTATATTCATTGGAACTGATCCTCAAAAGTCTAGCAATGTAACAAATACCTTATCACATTGGATTATGACAATATAGTTTACACTGGACAATCTTTGAAGACGATGTTGGAGCTATTGTGGTCTAGCCTATAACAGAATAATGATGTTCTGGCCCTGTTCTTCAAATGGCTATTCTTCTTCCTATTTATAAGTATGATTTAACATGACTATTATATTGTTTTTAAAAAACTCAAGTTTTATTTTATTCAAAACATTAAAACAAACTCCAAAAAGCCAAAAAAAACCAAAAACAAAACAAAGCTAAACAAGCCTACAAGTGCATAAACAAAACAAAACAGACACTCTCCATAAATTATTCCCCCAGTTGAATAATAATAAATATATTTCAAAGATAATAACCCCCCCCCCACCAAAGCAGGCACACAATTTATAAATTTTTACAATACTATTTACCCAACCCACATAGCCTAACATCTGTCTACTATATTAAATCATAGTTAACAGGTAAAACCAACAGCTAAATTAAACTTCTAAACCCTCTGTTAACAATCTATTTATTGTATTTCACTCACAGAAAGTACACAATGGCTTCTGTTCTACCATAAGTCACAACAATTATTGTCTCCGGTCTGCCCAGGATCAAATATCCTCAACTGATTCTTAATAATAAAGCTTTTTCTTAAGATATTAAACAGGTTCTTTTCTAACAATTGGATTTCATGAATATGAATTTTAAAGTTCAGAACTACTTACAGTAGAATATAGCTAAATAATCAGTCAATCAATCAATTCTTAATCAATGAGCCTTCAGATAAAATAACTTCCATAGGTACACTCAGTGGTGGGATCCTACCAGTTTAACAATTGGTTCACTATGCGTATGTGTGCACTTTGCCAAAAATTGAAAATCCACGTTGCTGAGAGAAAGGAAAACAGTTGAGGAGTAGCAATCCAATCAGCTGGGCTTCGGAAGCAGAAAATATAGGTAAGTATAACACATGGAGAGATGGGGCCCACTTAAAAAAAAGAGAGAACCGGTTCACTCATGACTGAAAATCGGAGCAAACGGTTCTCCCGAACTGGTCCTAACCGGTAGAATCCCACCACTGGGTATACTTATATATCCCATTGCCCCAGAGTTAATCGGAACTAAGAATGTTCATATTTCACTGTTACTCGATTAAATTTGGACAAAACATTTCTCTTTAAAAAGATATTTAGTATGAGATTTTGACTTGCTTTTGAAAATATGTCTCTGGGGTATTCATTTTTAAAATTATTTTAATAAGCTCTGTTACTGTTTTAACATTTTAGTATTTCAATATTTAATGGTTATATTGGAAAGTTGCTTTGGGATGATGGCTGGCATAGCGATTTGATAATAAAACAGTTTTAGTCATTTAAGTTTTTAAATATGCCATTATTTTTCATTTAATCTATCTTGATATCCTAAGAAAAAAAGGCAGAATGTAAGTATTTCTACTCCCATTGTCCCTGATTCCAGCCTAAATCTTAAATGAACTACCTCAAACTACTTGGAGAGAATAAATGTTAAAAATAGGTGGAAATGAAACAATTAAATACAATTTTTTAAAAAAACTTTACACATTACATTTTTGCAAGTTTCAACTTTCACGAATCCAGCCATTACAGGCTTATGCTTGATAGAGGGAGTGGTGGTTGATTATAATTCTCTGTGATCACTAACTCACATTACCTTTTAGTTTTATTACTTTCTTAGTTCAGTTTCTTAGTTCTTTCTTTGTTCTGAGGAGAAATCTACATCTCTCTCTTCAGATATTCACAATGGAAAATTTACTGAGTGCCTTCATCTATATTATATTTCTACTTTAAAGCTCCATGATCTCAGAAAAAATAGAGATATAAGTAAAGATTCAGATATTGTGGTTTTGAAACAAAATAAGAAGATGAGATGGATAATCCTGTTGGCATGGAAACATGCTGAATTTATAAACCTAATATTCTGCTAGGTTAATGGGATATCTCTCCATCTTTTGACTGCTCAGAAAGTGGCATCGTTAGAAAGCTGAGGGATTGATTCTCTTGAAGTAAGAAACCTGCCTATGGATTTTTTTTTTGAGAAGTTATGGTTTTTAAGCATCCCTTACAATTGCCCTTGTACCACCATTGCTTCATGAGCTGCATTGGTTGCCAGTCTGCATCTGGGGGCAATTTACGGTGTTGCTGATCGCCTTTAAAGCCCTTCACGGCCTGGATCCAAGTCTTCCCTCTAGGATTGGCCTGTTCCACTTGTGCCAGCAGAGGAGGCATCATATGGGTCTCATTAGCCCAATTATTCCAGCTGGCAGGGTCCAGGAGGGCCTTCTCTGCTGTTGTGCCTACTCTCTGGAACATCTTCCCCCCCACACCCGCCGCCATGTGAGGTTGGCCCCAACCCTTCTATCTTTTTATAAGGGCCTAAACATATAGCTCTGCCAATTAGCTTGAGGCTCCAGTGGGGGAACAGCACAGTGATTAATCAGTTCTATCATATACTGTATATCCTTTATTACTTAAAGCACTTGCTTCGTGATGCAATATCTTCAAGAAACACCTTTTTCCTTTTCTCTTCCTAAACTTTCACATATGTTGTAGCATTCTAGTGGCTGTGCATTTGTTTTGTTTGATCCAGTCATCCAAACCAGTTTTATTTCAAAGGCCAATAATTGTTAAATATAGATGAAACTCCAATGCTTTTTTTGTTTTTAATTTGAAATAGCTCTCAACCTTCTTAAGGATATATAATAAAATCTAAGGTTGTTTTATGGTTGTATTATTTTCAAAAAGAGGTTGTAAACAGCAATGTTATAATAATGTTCCAGTTTATACAGCCTAAACATGTACAATCCCAAGCATGTAGAAAGAACTCAACTAAACTACATATACATTTGACCTTTGTCTAGGAGGTAGTTCCTTCATTTGAGAAGAGGTGGATTCTATGGTGAGAGTATTTTTTAGAAAAATACCCCTTTTTTGTTCTTTGATCCTGATGAATTTCTGAGTAATCTATAATATTTTAATTTGAGTTGGGTACTGGTTTGTATGATGACTTCTCCACCCTAAATAAATTAGGTTATTTTTATCCTTAAAGGAAAGGATAATCTAGATATATTTCAGTCTGGCTTTATACCTGGTTTAGAAACTTTAATGATTATGGTTGCCTCAATAAATGAACTAACCCAAGAATTCAATAAAGAAAGCAAGTTGCTATTGACTCTGCTGGATCTTGTTAATGGCTCTTAACCATGGTGTCCTTCTTAATAAAATTACGGAGATGCAATTGAGGGGCATGGGGACTTAATTTTTCTGGAATAATTGCTTTTGAAAAGTGGTGCAGAAAGAGTTACCTTTATTTAACATATAACATAGCATAATAACAGAGTTGGAAGGGACCTTGGAGGTCTTCTAGTCCAACCCACTGCCCAGGCAGGAAACCCTGCACCATTTCAGACAAATGGTTATCCAACATTTTCTTAAAAATTTCCAGTGTTGGAGCATTCACAACTTCTGCAGGCAAGTTGTTCCACTTATTGATTGTTCTAACTGTCAGGAAATTTCTCCTTAGTTCTAAGTTGCTTCTCTCCTTGATTAGTTTCCACCCATTGCTTCTTGTTCTACCCTCAGGTGCTTTGGAGAATAGTTTGACTCCCTCTTCTTTGTGGCAACCCCTGAGATATTGGAACATTGCTATCATATTTAGTGTTTAGATGAATTCCTCAGAATTATATTTCTTTTTCATGATATTTAATATTTACGTGTAGTGGAAATCATTTGAAGTTTGAAGATGTAGTATAATAAATATGAAATAATATTTAACTATGTCTTTCCTTTCCATTCCATTCAAGGAAGGTGTTCTGTTTCCCTCCCCCCAATACTCCCAGCAAAGAGTCAGTCAGAGGCCTCCTTTTCTAATTTATTTACATAGATAAATGTCCTGGCCACGTCTACCCACGGGCCTGCCAAGTTTCTGGAGATAATGAGGAAATTATAGATAAGGCCAGAATTACTCACGAATATATTCTTCCCTCCATTGATACAGTTTGCCCGCGCAAATTCATTGCTTTGTCCAAGACAAAAAACCAGGAAGTCCCGCCTCCTATTTATAGTCTCTGCAGATGTCCATCATTCCTTGGCCTTATCCCAACACTGATTCTGCTGCGCGCGCCGGTCACGTCTGCGCAGTCTTGCATCACTCCAAAACTGTTCTTGGGGCATTGCCAAATCAGAAGAAGGCTCCAGAGAATCAGGCCTTGCCGGCCCCTCCTCCTCCCTTTGAGTGGGTGCCAGGGAGGGAGAGGGCCCAAGAGAAGAAGGGCTTGCCAGGTCTTCTCCCTCACTTTCTGAATCATCCAAGTCCAGGAGTCCAGGTCCAGGAACCTGGGTCACAACTGAAGGTTGTCTAAAGCATTGCCTGGTTGCTGAATTAATTGGGTCAGAATAAACTGAAATTTAATCCGTAAAGAAAGAAACAGACTTAGTAAGGCTATAGTAGGCATTTAAGTTGTGTGCAATGGGACATTACTCACCTTAAAAATGTAAGCTTGTAATTTGGATATCTTCTGGAACCTGGCATTAATCTTGAATGCTTGCTAAGAATTATTTGCCCTGCTAACAATGTAGTCTTATCTATATTCATTGGAACTGATCCTCAAAAGTCTAGTAATGTAACAAATACCTTATCACATTGGATTATGACAATATAGTTTACACTGGACAATCTTTGAAGACGATGTTGGAGCTATTGTGGTCTAGCCTATAACAGAATAATGATGTTCTGGCCCTGTTCTTCAAATGGCTATTCTGCTTCCTATTTATAAGTATGATTTAACATGACTATTATATTGTTTTTTAAAAACTCAAGTTTTATTTTATTCAAAACATTAAAACAAACTCCAAAAAGCCAAAAAAAACCAAAAACAAAACAAAGCTAAACAAGCCTACAAGTGCATAAACAAAACAAAACAGACACTCTCCATAAATTATTACCCCAGTTGAATAATAATAAATATATTTCAAAGATAATAACCCCCCCACCAAAGCAGGCACACAATTTATAAATTTTTACAATACTATTTACCCAACCCACATAGCCTAACATCTGTCTACTATATTAAATCATAGTTAACAGGTAAAACCAACAGCTAAATTAAACTTCTAAACCCTCTGTTAACAATCTATTTATTGTATTTCACTCACAGAAAGTACACAATGGCTTCTGTTCTACCATAAGTCACAACAATTATTGTCTCCGGTCTGCCCAGGATCAAATATCCTCAACTGATTCTTAATAATAAAGCTTTTTCTTAAGATATTAAACAGGTTCTTTTCTAACAATTGGATTTCATGAATATGAATTTTAAAGTTCAGAACTACTTACAGTAGAATATAGCTAAATAATCAGTCAATCAATCAATTCTTAATCAATGAGCCTTCAGATAAAATAACTTCCATAGGTACACTCAGTGGTGGGATCCTACCAGTTTAACAATTGGTTCACTATGCGTATATGTGCACTTTGCCAAAAATTGAAAATCCACGTTGCTGAGAGAAAGGAAAACAGTTGAGGAGTAGCAATCCAATCAGCTGGGCTTCGGAAGCAGAAATATAGGTAAGTATAACACATGGAGAGATGGGCGGGCCCACTTAAAAAAAAGAGAGAACCGGTTCACTCATGACTGAAAATCGGAGCAAACGGTTCTCCCGAACTGGTCCTAACCGGTAGAATCCCACCACTGGGTATACTTATATATCCCATTGCCCCAGAGTTAATCGGAACTAAGAATGTTCATATTTCACTGTTACTCGATTAAATTTGGACAAAACATTTCTCTTTAAAAAGATATTTAGTATGAGATTTTGACTTGCTTTTGAAAATATGTCTCTGGGGTATTCATTTTTAAAATTATTTTAATAAGCTCTGTTACTGTTTTAACATTTTAGTATTTCAATATTTAATGGTTATATTGGAAAGTTGCTTTGGGATGATGGCTGGCATAGCGATTTGATAATAAAACAGTTTTAGTCATTTAAGTTTTTAAAATATGCCATTATTTTTCATTTAATCTATCTTGATATCCTAAGAAAAAAAGGCAGAATATAAGTATTTCTACTCCCATTGTCCCTGATTCCAGCCTAAATCTTAAATGAACTACCTCAAACTACTTGGAGAGAATAAATGTTAAAAATAGGTGGAAATGAAACAATTAAATACAATTTTTAAAAAAAACTTTGCACATTACATTTTTGCAAGTTTCAACTTTCACAAATCCAGCCATTACAGGCTTATGCTTGATAGAGGGAGTGGTGGTTGATTATAATTCTCTGTGATCACTAACTCACATTACCTTTTAGTTTTATTACTTTCTTAGTTCAGTTTCTTAGTTCTTTCTTTGTTCTGAGGAGAAATCTACATCTCTCTCTTCAGATATTCACAATGGAAAATTTACTGAGTGCCTTCATCTATATTATATTTCTACTTTAAAGCTCCATGATCTCAGAAAAAATAGAGATATAAGTAAAGATTCAGATATTGTGGTTTTGAAACAAAATAAGAAGATGAGATGGATAATCCTGTTGGCATGGAAACATGCTGAATTTATAAACCTAATATTCTGCAAGGTTAATGGGATATCTCTCCATCTTTTGACTGCTCAGAAAGTGGCATCGTTAGAAAGCTGAGGGATTGATTCTCTTGAAGTAAGAAACCTGCCTATGGATTTTTTTTTTTTTTGAGAAGTTATGGTTTTTAAGCATCCCTTACAATTGAGCAAGAACAGTTTATAGCAGACTTTATGAAGAAATGTATGCACTTGATTTTTCTCCAACTGCAACTGGAATAGAGGTTGGATTTTAATCAAGCTTTCTTTTTCAATCTTTTTCAGAAACCCAGAAGTTTTCAATTTAATTATTTTATGAGATTTTTAATTTCTAGAGTATTGGATTATATCTTGTATTTATCTTAGTAAGCAGGCGCATTGGAATGGAATGCAAAGATGATCATTTTTCCAGATTTGCTTTCATAAATGCTTCACATGGGCAAACTATTCCATAACATTAATTTGGCAGCAAAACAAACGAGTTATGGTGGGGAGGGGGGAGAAGGTATTCCTGGTTTCTAATTCCTTCATTAATCTATATGGTACTGGAGGCTTGAATTCAAATAAATTAACCAAGTTCTCTCCTATCTTCTCTCCTTGTCTTCCTAAACTGCATTTCTTTCCTTCCCTCAGTGGCTTAATTGTGAGTATTTAGGGCAGAGACAAAAAAATTAGGAATTAAGAAGTTCTACCTCTCAACATCCCCTTTTACCATTTCATCATTTTTCTCCTTACAATGGACCGATGCTCTCTTTGGCTTTCCTTTTATTTCTAATATACTCAATATACCCAGTATATTTCTAATATACCCAATATATATCCATTTTATTTTTGGAAAATCTCTCAAAACTCATTTTGAGCTTTACCTTTTCAGATAAAATCATAACAGCTTCAGAGTCTACCTTGTAGGAAGGACCATCCAGATGTCTTAATAGGTGTTTGGGATATTTTTTTAAAATTTAGATTCAGATAGGTAATTATGGCTGAACATTTTAATCATATTTGATTCCTTAGAGCATATTGCCATTCCAGCTAAATGTAATTCTCATGCATATAAAATACTACAAGATTACATGTTGAAATTTAATTTAGGGCCAAATGATTACTTTTAAATCCTTAACAAGAAGATTATACTTTTTTTTTTCAACTTTACATGCCAACTTAATTTATTACTCCTTGATCCTTAGTTGAGTAGATGGAGTCTAGTGTAACATCCAACTATGCTCCAGTAACCTTATCAATTATTATAAAAAAAGTTCTGTTGTTTCAACATTGTACTTGAATACATTTTATTCAAGGACAATATTTTTTATAAAACAGATGAAACTTTTAAAGACTCGTTTGTTCAATAAATACACTGCAAATGTAATAGTTGTTTAGAATGCTTTTTTAAGTACGAATATATTTGTGATTGTATTACAGCATATAACTTATGGGGGGGAAAGAATAAAAATATCTGAAACAAAAGATATTTCTTTTGCATTCTGCATTTTGCATATTAACAGAGTTGATATAAAAACTAAAAAAACTTTTGAAAGAATAAGTCTGCTTCTTTGATTTGGAAGAAAAATCAGAAGTCTGTTAGCACTTTTTCCAACTAACATGTTTTATTAAAGACAGCAGCTTTTGCGAGACACAGCTCACATCATCAGATGTATCGAATTGGTAGATTGATGTAGGATTTAAATTACTCTTTTATTTTTGTTATCATGTAAGCTGAATCCAGTATCTAATTTTTTTTAATATAAATAATGCTGCGTTCCAATAGTTAAATGGCCTAGAGCCCTAGACGCTGGTATTTTGACATAGATCTTTTTAACATTTATATTTTATTGTGTTTTACCAATGTTAATCTATATAGCTAATTTATGTATACCATATGCTAAATAAATAAATTAACATATGGTGAAGAATGCGAGGGGAAGTTAGTTGGTTATCAGACACAGATTACATGACAACAGCTAAGAACTATGATATCAACTGACAATTATAATGCCACTGTGTTTTATGAACCTTTCTCCTTCAGATTGACTGAAATCTTTTGACTTCTTTGAAGTTAGCAATCGCTCACCCAGTGATGGAGTTAAAACCCTGTATTTATAAAACAGTTTGGCTTACAGTATTTCGGATGTCTGGCTGATAAGGATAAGAAAACTGTGCTACCCTGTTTTTTATGGGGGTGGGGGGGAGCAGGGAAGAGGATTAAATTTGAGGTCTACAAACCTTTCTTTTGTCAATTCTGACCACAATTGTCAAAATAATTAACTATTGTTTCTATTGCTCTGAATGTGGGATACACATAAAAAATGATAGGGTAAGCTTTATATATTTGTAAAGGCATTCCTGGGTTTATTCACATATTTGTGAAATGCTCCCATCTGCATTGCATTATCCGCTGCTTCCTGATATCCTTACCCTTCTCAGAAAAGAAAAAAAGAAAGTGTCACCCCCCACCCATTAAATGTTATCCTCGTCTGTTTTGAAGAAACCTTGTTCAACTGAAGACAGTGTAGAGGAATTAATTAAGTTTAATAGTTGAATCCACAATGGAAAAAGTATCAGAGATTAGATCCACAATTCCTTCTTGTCAAAGCTGAGAGTTTTTTTGAATTTACAAAGCAGATCATAACCCTTGAAGGTCGATGAGCGAAAGTTGTTCAACTTGTTTTTCCTTTCCCCCATTGAGATAAGAGGACAGTACTCTGTCTTTTAGAAGGAAAACTGTATTTCTATAAATACAGTGTTGGAATACACTTTGAAGGACTGTTGGACTTCAGCGTACACACTTGTTATTCTTTTTATTTAAATGTCTTTCCACACTCAAAAGATTTGTCAGGATTGTTTATGACTCGATTGAATGATGATTTTTATTTACTGTATTTCATTCCCTGTCAGAGAGCATCAGTAAAAAAAGATCAACAACCACGGGGGAGACTTTTTTCAACAGTATTATGTGTTTATTTATTTATTTATATAGGTTATAGTATCTTTCTCCTAATAGGTCATTCAAATTAGCCAACAATAAAACTTTTTTTGATTTTATAAAAGCCATTAAAATCAGTATGACCACTCTCAATATGATCATTAAAGCAGATTTGATTATTGATAGTCGTTAGGGTAAATTCCCAGGTCACCAAAATAGTTTTCTCAGATACTGTCTGAATTATGACAATACTAAAAAATTAATTCTAAAATATTAAGTTTCTCCCATGACCTCTTGTTTCATCTTCAGCAATAAGTATAAAAGCATCTCATCCCTGTGAGATGCCTTGTTTTGCTTTCTAAAATCATGTCCTGCTACTGATCCATTTTTTCCAGGAAATATCTGAATAAATTTCCCACCAATCTTAGAAAATATGGCAATGTATTTTCTACCTACAAATATGAAAATAACAGATTTATATACTTCACTATGGATATACTTCAGTATATCCTTGGTAATAATCAAGCTCTTTGCCTGTCCCCTCTCCCATTTTAATTTTGTGACCAGTCATTTTAGAATTGAACAAACCCCTCTTTAACACCAAATCTACCCATTGTTTCTATGATATACTCAGTGGTGGAATTCAGCTGGTTTGGGCTGGTTCAGGCAAACTGGTTGTAAAATTGCTGGCTGGCCCCACCCCTCCCCGCCTCTTCCAGGAGTCCCCATGTGCCCCATTTTGCTCCCAGGCAAGTGCAGGGAGGCCTACTAGGCCCAAAACAGGGCACGGGGGGGTGAGGCACCCCCTCCTGCAGCCCATTTTTGCTCCCAAGAGGCTCCAGGGAGGCCTTCTAGACCCAAAATGGGGCACGGGAGTGATGCGCCCCCTCCTGGGGGCAGTTTTTTCTCCCAGGAGGGTGCAGGAGGCCAAGCGCTGCCTGTCACACCCCTGGCCATGCCCACCATGGCCATGTCTACCCAGCCGGTCATTAGGGCAGAGAGCCAGTTCTTAAATTATTTGAATCCCACTACTGGATAAAATGTTAAATTCCAAATATCTACTGTCCAAAAAACTTGCATATATAAATCCTAACTTTCCCTGATATCTAATTTGTATCTAGTGTATATCATTTCAGAATAGAGGTCATGGTTTACCTGTTTGGTTCTCTGTCCTGAACTTTGATAAATAGATACATATGTCAGGAAAAGGATTCTAGTCTTCTCCTTTCCTTTCACCTTTCCATATGATGTGAAAGATCTTTTCTTTATAGAGAGAAACATTTGGTGATGTTTCATCCATGAGCCCTTATCCATGGAGAGCTGGAATCTGTCAGAAACAGAAAAGGCAACGCCTAAGAATTCCTGCAAGTCTAGAATATAGTTCAGGTATGCAGGAAAAAAGAACAGCATGATAAAATTCTGACATTTCATGTCTCTCCTGTCCACCAACAGAGGCTCTTATCAACAACTAATTTACCTTATGATCAGGGGGGGAAAAGCTGTTGTTATATCCAGATTTTACCTTTTGTTGGTCTTATGACCTATGTATCTACTGTATTCTGCTTTCATCTGCTGTTTAAGATTAGGACAGAAATATAATCAAATCAGTAAGCAAGCTCTGTGAAATTAAAAACTCCAGGAACATCTGTCTTCCGATCCCATAGACTGTTGGAGATTTGGTGTATTCTAGTCTAATTCAGCGAAAATAGCCGCTTGAATATACATGGCCATTTCAGTGACTTTTAAAAGAGATGAAAGAATTTATAAACTAGATGGTGCATTACATTTTAATTAGCCAGTTCTTTGGTATTTCAGGAAAAGGCTTCTGCATATGCTTGCTATTTTGCACATGCCTGTATGCTATTTCCAAATTTGTTCCTACTGCTGTTTGCTGGATCGAAACATTAGACAGGAATAAGTCAAGAGATAAATTCTAAGTATGGCTAGAAATCTTGCTTTTCACTTGGACAAAACTCTCTCTCCCACACATATCTCACAATATATTCAGGTCGTTCTTCCTATATATGAACTATTTTCTGGCTTTTCAGTTTCTTGGTATTAAGTAGATGCCAGCATTCTACATTACATACTCCCCATTACTGGGTTTCTTTTTAAAGTCTCATGCATTATGCATTACTTTTTTAGTTACATTTTCTTCTGCGTTGCAGGGAACAGCATTTACTGGGCATGTTCTGCCATTGACGGTTTTGACTGAGTTTTAACTGACAGTTTTTTCAAAGTGAATGTGTGGAATCTTCATCGCAATCAATGTACTAAAATAGCCCTGTTTTCAGGAAGGAAAGTTAATTTCTCCCCTTATTTATGTCCTTTATGAAGCTGATTGGATGAAAAAAATGGTAACCTGAGTATTTGGCTTTTCTTCCAATCAATATTTTATCAAATGTCTCAGCTCATTCTTGCCCTGCTGTGTTATAAAATGCTGTTTGAATTTTAATGCCAGACAGAGCTGACATTATATATCTAATTTTATCTTTCTTTTAAAATTCCTAAAAGCAAATTCCACTACTTGTGAAAATCAGTGACAATAGCCTAAATGCAGAACCTTACTTTTTTCACCATTGAATTTCATTTTGTTAGATAGCGCCCAATGTTCAAGTCTGTTAAAATCCCTTAAACCTATCTTCTGGAGGGTTGGCTATTCCTGCCAGCTTGGTGTTTGTAAATTTTATGAGTACCCCATCTATTGCCTTGTCCAAATCATTGATGATGTTGAAGAGTACTGGGCCTAAAACAGAGCTTTAGGGTACATCACTACATATTTCCCTCCATGTGCATGCAGTTCCATTGAGAACTACATGTTGGGTGCTGTTGGTCAGCCAGTTACGAATCCATCTGGTGGTGATGCTGTCTAACCCACATTTTTCTATCTTATGAAGTACCAGGTTATGGTCTACTTTATCAAATGCCTTACTGAAGTCCAAGTAAATTATATCAACAGCATCCCTCTGGTCCACTAATTCTGTCACTTTGTTAAAAAATGCAATAAGATTTGTTTGGCATGATCTGTTTTCAACAAACCCATGTTGGCTTTTGGTTATTACATTGTTTGCCTCTAGGTGTTCGCTAATTCGTTGCTTGATTATCTTTTCCAAAATCTTCCCAGGTATTGAGGTCAGGCTGATAGGTCTGCAGCAGTGGTGGGTTTCAAATTTTTTTACTACCAGTTCTATGGGCGTGGCTTGATGGGTGGCACATGGCTTGGTGGGCATGGCTTGGTGGGGATGGTGTGGCTTGGTGGGTGTGGCAGGGGAAGGATATTGTAAAATCTCCATTCCCACCCCACTCCAGGGGAAGGTTACTGCAAAATCCCCATTTCCTCCCGATCAGCTGGGCTTCAGGAAGTAGACAATAGATGGGGGCGGGGCCAGTCAGAATTTTTACTACCAGTTCTCCAAACTACTCAAAATTTCTGCTACGGTTCTCCAGACTGGTCAGAACCTGCTGAAACTCACCTCTGGTCTGTAGCTTTTTTGAAGATGGGATCTATATCAACTCAGCCCTCTGGCACCTCTCCAGTGCTGCAGGATCTTTGAAAGATATAGTCCAGTGGTTCTGAGATCATGTCTGCCAGTTCCTTCAGAACCTTGGGGTGTAATCCAGGAGTGGATTTCAAAACTACCTATTCGCTCATGGGCATGCGTGCACTTGTGCACAACACTTCTGCACATGCACAGAAGCATCCGGGTGGGTGGGCAGAGCCTCCTGCCACTGCCGCCACTGGTTCACCCAATCCGGGGTGAATTGGTAGCAACCCACCACTGGTGTAATCCATCTGGTCCTGGTGATCTGAACTCGTCTAGGGTGGACAGGTGTTCACTTGCCATTTTAGAATAGAATAGAATAGAATATTTTTATTTATAGACCGCCCTTCTCCCAAAGGACTCAGGGCGGTGTACAGCCATTTTCTTCCCTATTTTAACTTACGGTATGTTCCTAATCTTTTTTTTTCCAGTGATGTTTTTGATAGGTTGGACTGTTTTTTTTCCCATTGTGTAAAGATAGATGCAAAAAATGAGTTAAGCAGTTTTGCTTTCTCCCTGCTGCTTTGTCACCTTCTTGCCATTTTCTCCCATCAATGGATCAATCGTTTCCTTGACTTTTTTCTTGTTTTTAACATGTTGAAATAAGCTTTTTTTGTTACTCTGTTACATACTGTGATGATAGTAAGCATCCTTGAAAGATTCCTCTCTTGATCTACTCTCTTCCACTCTATTAACATTGAGCAACAACTGTGTCATTGGTAATCAACTGTGATCATTATGCCATTGATCTCTGAACAAAACTTCTGATGTTTCTACTGACACCTGTTATTTCTAGGCACTTGCTTATCCAATCATTGCAGGGAGTCAGTTTATGGACATTTTTATCATGTTCTCCCATTGTGAAATATAAGACAAAGTATATTACAGCATCCCTGATGATAGGCTTGATCTAATTATGTCATTATTATCTTTTTATTTTCTCCACCCTGCCCTGCATCGTTTTGAGCAAACTGGCACTTTTCATCATGATTTTTTCAAATGAGAAATATGAGCATATATGCCTGATGATGAAATCATCACCCAGTAGAGTTAGCCATAAAAAAAGAAGCAAGATTCTTGATCTCCAGAAAGCAAAACAAATACAACTGATATGCTTAATTTATAGCAATTTCTGTCCCATTCTGGGATTTATTTTCTTATGCCTTCCGCAGGACAGGTGCTAAAATAGACCTCTCTTTGGATAAGGAATAAGAAAAAAGGTTTGTTGAGCAGAACTTCAGAGAGGCTTCATTTATAATGTCGTAATTTTAAAGTTGCGTTAAGAAGAAAGCTAGATTGATTATATAGGCACTGTTTTATAATTAGAATTGAAAATCATGTTGAGAATGTGTTTTTCTGAAATCTGTCACATTAGACATGACCAGAGGGGAAAACACCAATGAGAAGCAGCAAGGTAGCAAGTGGGAAAAAAAATCCTTTCTGGACTAAATCTTATTTCTGCTTGAAACAGCTGCTGCTATAGCAGAGTGCCAATCATTGACAAGTGGCAGATGTTGCGTTGGGGGGGGGAGAGGTCTTCATATAGTTTGCTTGGAGGCAGCATAAGAGAACTGCTCAAATGTGACAACAGAGTATTGTTGAAGATGGAGGAATCAGTGATGGAAAATCAGCACGGATGTTGCTTTCTGAACATCAGTGGAAGCTTGCTGACCAGCATTTTGCTTTGATATTGGTAAAGATCAGCATTATCCTTATTGATATCAAAACTGCTGTTTCAAATAATTACATTACATGAATTGATATGCCAATGTACATGCACTGCAAGAGATATTTTAATTTTTTTAAATTCATTTAAAATAAAACAGTAGTTATTTTGTCTCTATCTGCAAAGAATCACACTGTCCCGATGGTAAGTGTACATTGACAACACAGGATAAACCAATAATAAAAAAAGTGTTAAGTCTTTTCCCAAAAGTGTTTTTTTCAAAAGGCAACTGGACTTTATTTTTTTCATGGAGACATTTCACTTCTCACCCAAGAAGCTGAAGAAACTTCTTGGATGAGGAGCAAAACGTCTTCAAGGAAAAACAAAGTCTAGTTTCCTCTTGAAAAAGCACCTATGGGACAACCATGACCTGGATGACTGAGAATCTCCACAGACAATTAAGTCTTGTGTGCCCAGAATTTGTCTTAGGACTCAGTGGAGGATACTCAGACTTGATGAATTTCCACACTGCTAGTTCAGCAGCCTTGCACAGACATGGAGCGAGGTTTCCATCGCTAGATTTTAAAACTGGCTCAGATTGGCTTCTTTTCTTTCTGCTTAGAAAGAAGAAAGGCTGGAATTGAAATTTCCCATGTTTTCTCTTGATGTCCCCAGATCAAAAGAATGAGCCTGTCATGCAATAGTGAATTAGGAGTTTTTGGTAGAGTAGGCAGTACTTTTGATCAGAGGTTTGCCAGTCTGTTTTATATATGTTAGGGTCTCTTAAATTCTTTCCTATTTATTGAGATTTGTGGTAATTTCTAATAAAAATTCAATCTAAAAATGCATCATAACTAGATGCATAAGAGAATCGTGCTGTTTCAGCCTCTAGTAAATTTTAGGAATTTTGTCAGAAGAAAAGAGATGACAAATTACTTGTTAGAAACATAAAGACTGAAACCTAGACTCTCAAGAGTTAATTATTCAATACCCTACGTAAATAAATATTCAAGTTTAGCTTTCTCTTACATTCATTTTAAAATTTATTTAAAAATTATTTCTATTCCTTTTTATTAAAGAACACACAAATTCACAGATATTTTTTTTTACTCATCTCAATATACAACATTTACGGGACCGCCTACTGCGACCAGATACCTCTCACCGACCCGTGCGCTCTCACAGAGAGGGACTCCTCAGGGTGCCGTCAGCTAGGCAGTGTCGTCTGGCGACGCCCAGGGGAAGGGCCTTCTCTGTGGGGGCTCCCGCCCTCTGGAACGAACTCCCCCCAGGACTCCGTCAACTTCCGGACCTTCGAACCTTCCGTCGCGAGCTCAAGACTCATTTATTCATCTGTGCAGGACTGGCTTAGTTTTTTAGATTTTAAATTTAGAGGGGTTTTTAAATTGATTTTAATATCTATATTTTTTACTTTTAATTAATTGGGCAGTAGAATAAGTTTTTTAATGATTGTTTTAATTTGTATATTGATGTTTTTATATGCCTGTGAACCGCCCTGAGTCCTTTGGGAGATAGGGCGGTATATAAATTCAAACAATAAATAAATAAATAAATAAACATAAACTTTTGTTGTAAAGTCATTTTTCTTCAAGTTGTTTTCACTATTTCTTCGCTCTCCTTTTCAAAACTTGGTGTTATGAGCATCTCATTCTCCCCTTGCTCTCTATTGCTTCCTCTTCTCCCTTTTCCTTGTTCAGTTTTAAACCAGGAAGCCACAGAGACAGAAAAAGTCTGCCTAGACATGTATTGCTGAATTTATAAAATATAAGGATGAGATGTAAGCTTGATGTACCACAATTTTTCCAGAAAAGAAACCATCATTACCTGAGATTTTAAGCAGTTGACACCACTGACCTCTTGTGGGGAGAAAGATGGAGTTCTGAGTAATAACTCCCCTTCTAAATTAAATTGGGGATTTCAAGAAAAAGAAAATAGGGCATACCAGTAATAATATTAACAACAACAAAGTATTTATGTTTCAATCTTTCTTTTAAACTCAACTAGAAATTTCAGGAAAAATATAAAACATAATAATATTAACAATATCTTTATGTTTTGGTTTTCCTTATAATTATCAAAATATGAAAAGTGAACTTGAACCTCACACTTTTTCCAAATGATGAGATGGGATGGATAAATCTTGCAATTCTTCTGAGGTTGAATTTCCAAGAGTAGACAAGGGCCCCATCCTTTTAGGAGAAGATTAGAGGGGTCCAAATGGGGTCCAAATATTGCTGCAAGAATAGAAAAGAATAGAATAGAATAGAATAGAATAGAATAGAATAGAATAGAATAGAATAGAATAGAATAGAATAGAAAAGATTCTATTCTATTCTATTCTATTCTATTCTATTCTATATAGGGAGAGTATAAACCCATTCTTTGTTAATAATATGGACTTGGGAAGGAGTCAGATAGTTTATTTATGAATAGCCTCGTTACCTTAGAATTCAAGACTGAATTCAACTCTGTTTTTCCTGTCCACTTCCTCACACCTCAAGAACCAAATAAAAAACTCAACTGTATCTCTTCCCTGGCCGAATAGAATAGAATAGAATAGAATAGAATAGAATAGAATAGAATAGAATAGAATAGAATAGAATAGAATAGAATGGAATGGAATAGAATAGAATAGAATAGAATAGAATTTTTTATTGGCCAAGTGTGATGGGACACACAAGGAATTTGTCTTTGGTGCACATGCTCTCAGTGTACATAAAAAGACAAGTTATTATGGAAAATTGTGCAGACAACACATATTCCACCCTGTTTTCTAAAAATACAAGTACCACTGGATTGCCCCAGAGAGGACAGAGTAAAAATTTCCCTCTGAGACAATGTAGGTATGTTATTCAGAGGAGCTAAATAGTTCTACTATTGAAACAGTTAATCTGTGCTCAGAAAAATGTCCTTGGAAAGAACCCACAAGGGATACCAAATGGAACTATCGAACTACTAAATAACACTTTGGTCCATTAAATAACTGGAAGATGCTACTAAGATAGAAAGCAGCCAAAATGTGTTTGTTTTTTACTTTTATTCCCCATTTTATTGTTATTTATTTTGGAAAAATATAAGAAATAGATGATACAAACAGAAGAGGTTTAGGGTTTAGGCGGTGAAATAGGGATGAATAAACAATAATTCTGTAATATTCTAAAACCAATATTTCAATGAATCATTAGACGCTTATGATAATGCAAGATATTTTAGCTCTAGCTCTGTTTTCTAATCAAAGCTCACATATCCTTCTAGAGTTTTAATCTAAAAATGTTGGTTAACATAGTTCAAATAATAAAAAAGACTGTAAATAGTAATACATATATTAAATCAATACTACAAATTATACATTAGATATAATTAATAATTAAGATAAAAACCCTAAAACATACATTTTGGATGTGGGAAGATCCCATGTATTAGATTGTAGTCCAAGAATAGTTTCCATTAGAATTAAATTCTACATCCTATTTAGTTTTTAAATGTTAGGTAATGTAAACATTAAGACATATTCCATCCATTTAATTATCCATTCTCCCAAGGAGGGAATCAGAGATCTTTACCAATAAAAGCATCATCGTATTTTTATGGAGATAAAGTATTATACAGAGATAATCAATACAGATCTATTATATCTGGCTAGGCTGATTCCATTCTTCAAACATTTGTTTGTTGTTGTTGCTATGGCCTTTTCAATCCATCTGATGGAATAAGTCTATCTAGTTTTCTTGGAAATATTTTTTCAGGAATGTCTTGCCAGTATCTTCTTCCAATGACTGATTCAGAATGACTACTAATTGATTTTTGTGCCTAAGGCAAGGTTAAAAATTTTCCAGCTTCTAGTCTAGCTACTTTTAGCCAATGTTTGTCCTGCAGCAAATCACATCCCAATAAAATCCCAGATTCTTTGCATCTCAAGTAATTGATTGCTTCCAAGAGAAGCAACATGCTTTGGGAGAGAAGGAGGATAATTGTTTAATGCATGATCTGATGCTCTAACATCCCCAAGTGACTCACCAAAAAAGGGGGATCATTGGAGATTCTCATTTCCTGCTCTGCTGCTCTTGTGGCTTACTATGCTTCAGCCTGTCAATGAAGCATAAAGGACATGAACAAACATGCATGCAATAGCTACCCATCGTTTACTTTCAGGATAAACAACATTATCAGTAGAGCCTCATCTATTCACAAGATGAATTATTAAAAAAAGACCACAAAACAAAAACAAACATCACTGGGTGTCACCTATATTGTAACTCACCATTCAAGCCTTTCAAATGCATTTTTAATCAGCTACAGTCATACTGGACAATGACACTGCTTTTCTCAGTTACTGGGTGCAGACAGACAACTATCCAATGGAAATAAATTCCGAAAAGCAACAGGAAACAAAGGACGATGGTGCTAACACGAGAATCAGTCTCTGCAACAAACCAGGTTGTCTACTTTGCCCTGACATTTACAAATCAGGGGCGTCAAACTGGTGGGCCCATGAGCCGGATGCATCACGTGCAGGTCACGCCCACCCCAGATCTGTGAAGGGGGAAAATGTCACGATATGTCATGTGACGGCAATGTGACGCCGCAAATTTGACACCTGTGATTTACATAATGTCGTGTCCCACTCCTCCTCTGAGGGCCGGGTCGGGGAAGTCTGTATCAAGCGTGCCTCTGCAGCTCTGCCAAAGTCCTATCAGAGTCCTCAGGGCAGGCAGGAATCCAAGGTGTGACTTCAGCAATCCAGATTAGACTTTGCCTGACTCAGAGAATGCCAGAAAGCAGATCCTTTATATAGGCCATGGGGTGTGGCTCCATGACTCAGCACTTATCCAGGCCTGCCTCTCCCTTCCTTTTGCTGACATCGCCTCTCCATTCTCCGGAAGCGAGGATCTGTCCACTGCATCATTTCGTCCCCAGCTGCCAGTAATCCCAGCTCGTGGCTGGCTTCAGGCGCACATGCTATCAGAGGGAGGTTTGTTTGCTCAGTTTCTCTGGGCATGGTGCCAGGACTGGGGGCTGGAGGCATGCCAGGACATTCTCCTGTACTATCAGTGTCTGGCAGGAGATGAGAGGGGCCCGGCTGCAGCGAGGGGGGCGAGCGAGGCACAACACATAAACAGCATCACAACTATCCTGCAGTTTGATGCATTGATTGTCAGGTCTATAAGAATCAGTGCATCATATAATCTGTCTAACATTCACCAAAGAACATTCAGTTTCCCAGCCAATAACCGAGCACCACCTCCATACCAAAATGACATGTACTATCGCATCCCCAACAGACTGTTAATGCCATCACATTCTTTCTACTGTACATTTAGCCACAAATACACTAAGCAACTAAGGAGACATCATATATCTTTGCTTTACTCTCTGTTCAGAGTTGAAAACAAAACATCCACTCAACATTCCTGATACTTACACAATCTTTCCTTCCACCATTGACCATTGATCAGCAACCAACTTTGAATTCTATATTCACCCACAAACATCCATAACTCAGACCTAGTCATTTTCTCTATGCGTTCTCTAAATCAACAAGCATGCAATGAGTTTTCTTTTTAATGTTCACCCATTTCTCAGTGTTGGGTTGATGGAGGACAGGGCAGGGAGCCAAGTTCAAGTCTATGCTCTGCCATAGATGTTCCTTGGATTGGTCTTTCTCAAAATCAAATGACCTTCCAGGATTTTTTAAAGAGAAAAATAGAAAAAGAGGCTGTTCTATACCTCCTTATGCTCCTGAACTAAGTCAAGATATAAAGCTAATAAATAAACAAAAGGGGGAACAATAACAGCATCCTTCCAATCATCAAGAACAAATGTAATTTTCCCACATGTTAATCAAGTCACACATAAGCAACTTGATAAATAGATCAGATTCATATTTTAACATTTACCTAGTTACATATGTGAGTGGATAAATAGGCACCAATTCGATAGGAAGGTAACAGTGCTCCATGACATCATGCTGGTCACATGACAATGGAAATGTCTTTGGACATTGCTGGCTTAAAGACCGTGAAACAGAGATGAGCACCACCTCCTATAGTCAGCAATGACTAGCTAAGTAAAATCTGCAGGGACTTCTTTATCTTTACCTAGTTACATCTGCATCCTATCAAATCACTCTGCCCCTATTAATCTTAATTTTTCTTATTCACTTGTGATTACACTGTTGTAACTAAAGAGCCAGTTTGGTGTAGTGGTGAAAGTGCTGGCCTAAAAAAAACCCAACAACCCAGGAGATAGTGAGTTATATTCCTGCTTTGGAAATGAAAACTGGCTGATCTTGTGGTTACTATCTCTCAGCCAACCCCTCTCACAGAATCATTATAGGGAAAATGGAAGAGAAAAGAGTACCATATTAAGTATGCTGGATGCCTTGAGTCATTTTTAAAAAAATAATAAAGGTGGAATAAAAATCGAATAAATAAACGTTTATGTACAAATAGTCTTATGCTTAAATATTGCATAAAATCTACTCCTACTTGCTGGCTCCCCATCTTGAGCCACATTGCACCACCAGCTCTACGAAGGCAGGAAGCCTTAGGGAAGGAATACAACAAAATTTTGAGAAACCCACTTCTTCCTGTGCACGCTGATCTTCCTCATCTATCAATTTGCAGGCTTAAATCCAGGAAGTCCTCTCTGGCATTCGCTCAACAGCTGTCTAACAACTTTGACATCAACACACAAGTAGAAAGCCAAATGGACTGCTGAATGCCCAGATACAGGCAGTTCCATAGATGACCCTACACAAAAGGTGCCAGGTTTTGACCTTCCCCATCAGCTTTGGTCAACTCTGAACAGGATCCCTAGCCAGCATGGTATCTGCCAGGACTCATTGTTTAAGTGGGGTCTTGTCTCTACCCTTCAGTGTGACTGTGGTGCTCCTCAACAAAATATCTACCACATTGTGTTTGAATGTCCATCAAGAGCTTACACCGGCCCAATGTCTGATTTTTTTTCAATATAGACCACCCTGTCCTTGAATGGCTGGGTGGACTGGATATTAACATTTGAACTACCATAAGTCCATTTTTCTAAGCAGATACTTTTCTTATCCATTCTTGGGTCTTTGAATGGCCTATTCACTTTTTCTGTCCTTTCTCATCTCATTTTCACCCAGTCCATCATGTCATTGAACAGAATAATTTTTCAGCATGTTGCCCAAACCTCATAACTTATTCTTTTATTATCACAACTAATAAATCCTACTTTCAGATGTCTGAACCACAACCGAGATGACACCAGCTCATACTTCCTGACGTTTAGCCCTTTCATTGATAAATAAATCTCTGTGGGTATTCATCAATCATATTCCAAAAGAGCAGACTACCTTCATTCATTCTATTGTACTGTATTTGTAATAGATTGTATCTATTTCATCCTTCTTTTGTCTCTTAGTTTCAAAAACATATATCTTTTTCCTTTCTTTTCATTAATTAATTAACCAGGCACAAAGAGGTTTGGTCGGGGGAGTGAAAAGGAAAAGTCTGAGAGGCTGGGTAAATCAGGAGGAATACATGTAAACAAACAAACAAACACACACACACACACACACACACAGAGAGAGAGAGAGAGAGAGAGAGAGAGAGAGAGAGAGAGAGAGAGAGAGAGAGAGAGAGAGAGAGAATGAATATAAGTGCAATGCTAGAATAGCTTAGATTCCCAGTTTCTGATAGATGACCCAAGATTGAGGAAAACACACAGCACCCTTAGGGGTGAGAATGATTTTTCCCCCTATATGTATGTACAATTTTGGATGTTTCTGGGATGGTATTTGTGTATTGTACATAAAGTTTGGGGAGGTAATTTGCTAGCTGTCATATGTGTGAGCTCTGCCTATGGAATATGAAGATGGGAAAGCCGCCTATTTGGGGCTGAAGAGGGGGGGTCTGGTGTGAACTTCTGGAATGGTGTTGCTTGTTTGCACGTAGGTGAGAGTATTGAAGAAGAAATGTGTAAGCATAGACAGGCTTTGGCATGTTTCTTTTGGCTGTTTTTGTTTTGCTTTGGGGGTGGCATATTGTCTACATGTCTGTTTGTTGGCTTTTATTTTGATGCCATTCCGTAAGTCAGCTGTATCTTTTTTTTTTTATTTTAATGATATTAAAATTAGCAGTTAAGGAGATAGAGAGACTGTGACATATGGTATAAAGTACTTGATATAATTAGGCTTCTCTTTGTCTGTAATTGTTAATTAACAGGCAAAAGAAAACAAAACAAAACGAGACCAATCTCTTGGACTTCAGATGGCATGCCCTGAATTGTACAGCAGGTTGATCTTTGATAAAAGTGTTGGTAGCTGATTTTCTTGGTATCTAGAAAGGCAGACACTGATCAGTAGCAATTAGGGTTTGTTTGTTTTTTAATCTTGAAGCTAAACTATGTATTATGTGGCTCATCCTTTAAAAATCAGTATTTGGAACATATTATCTTTAGAGTGGAAACAAGCTCACTTCTTTTAATTTAGGAGGGAACTTTTTATGTATTTTATTGTTTATATGTTTTACAGTTGTCTTTGTAAGGCACCCACACTTCTTATAGGAGTAAAGCAAAAAAAATAAGCAAACAAATGGCCTTTTTTTCCCTTCTTCTAACTTTACTTTGATTAATCCATAGTTCTGCGTTGGGTTTTGTTTTCTATCTGTGGTGCCTTTTCTTAGCTTTGCCTTTTGTTCAATCTTTTTCAGCATAAGCAAGTACAGAGGCAAGCATTAGGCACCCAAATATCTTGCAGATTTATTTCTACTACTGTCTCCATAATTCCAATTATCTTATTGGCTAGGTTAAGGAGGCGAGAGGCATCCCTGCAGATTTTGCTGTACGTGTTGCTGACTATAGGGAGTGGCACTCATCTCTGTTTCAAGGCCATGAGCTAGCGCTGTCTGAAGCTGCTTCCATGGTCATGTGGCCAGCATAACATCACAGAGCTCTGTTTCCTCCCCACTACTCACATTTGTAAGCTTTTGAACTGATAAATAGGCAGGAACTAGGCAAAGATGGGCATTCACCCCATTGTATGATGCTCAGGTCTCAAACCTGGCTGTTGATTAGCTCAATGTCTTAACTGGTGAGCCATTGCACTGCCCAAAATTAATGAGAACTTGAGTTTAAAATACCTGGAAGTAATTTACTTATTACCACTAAGTTATAAAACATCGTTTTATTCTTCACTGATATATCAGCTGAAAATATATGTCTATATTACACAGACTTATTTCTAAATAACCAAAGCTAAAGAAAGTGGAGTGTGATATACTTGTATAGCCATATATAATTACATATAGATTACATACATTATCTATATGATTATCCTCCATTCAAAAACTCCATCCAGAATGCTTTATTTCCTTATTATTCTTTTTTTCCCCCCTACAGCTCCTAGATTGTTTTGTGATTCCAGTTGTGATCTTACTTTCTTGGTTCTTCCTCCTGGTGCGATACAAAGCAGTGCACTTCATCGGGATTGTGGTGTGCATTCTGGGCATGGGCTGCATGGCAGGAACAGATGTTCTTGTGGGAAGACAGCAAGGAGCAGGTACTTTTTTGCAGATTAGAAGGAAATGGTGTGTTTTTTGTTGTTGTTTCTAAATTCCCTGGAAATGTCTGCATGTGGAAACATGGCAGCTTGAGAAAATAATGGATTTCCTAATGATGTCAGAAGTGGCCCTCAGGATCTTGCTAAAGTATTTTTACCATTATCTCTCACGACTGTGCATACTGGCTAAGACCACTGTGGGAATCTTGTGATACCTGGAATTCCAAACAGCCTATGGAAGGCTGTAGAATTTTTGCCCCATTTTTTTTTATGAGCCACAGTTCACTTTATAATGTTTCCACCCTGAAAACAGCGAAGGACTGGCCTGTGGTGCCTCTGGCAGCAAAAATTGAGCTCGGGAGGGCCTCGTGCAGCCCTTGGGAGTTCTGTTTTGCTGGCAGAGGGTTCCAGGAGGCCGTTGCAGCCGAAAACGGAGCTTGGAAGCCCATTTTTACTGGCAGAGCTCTCGGGCCACCACAAGCACCCCTGACACGAGTGACGTTGAGCTGGCCACACCCACCCCAGCCACGCCCCCCCCCCGCCCCCCGAGGTCAAACACAACCCTGAGGCAGCCCTCAATGAAATCGAGTGTGACACCCTTGCTCTATGATATAACTTCCATGTGCATGGTTTGAATACCTTTGCCTGCAGAGAGGAGGACTCAAGTCATGGTAGTCAGAACTCTTTGGTATAAAACTCACAATGAGTGTTTCTGAATGAATGAAGTAAAGCTTCTAATAGCAAATGATGATTTATTTTTATTTTTTTACAATTCTTTTTGCTCCTAGGAGAAAATAAACTGATAGGTGATCTTCTAGTACTAGGTGGGGCCACTCTCTATGGCATCTCCAATGTCTGTGAGGAGTACATCGTACGAAATCTGAGTAGAGTGGAATTCCTAGGGATGATTGGACTCTTTGGCTCCTTCTTCAGTGGAATTCAGCTGTAAGTAAAGAGAGGCATCTACTCCATCCTGCCATGTCAAATAGAGAAGGATCCACAACCATCTTCTCTCATGTTCCATTTCTTCCTGTGTGTTTTCCTATAGATTTCTCAACATGAATGGTCAGATCATCCAGTCCACTCATTCTACCTTGCTTTCTTATTCTGTCATTCAAAAATAAAATTTGCTAATAGAAATTTTTTTTTTAACTTTATCAATCAATAAATTACTGGATGGGTCACATTAAAAAAAAAGATGTTCAAATTAGTTTTCCTTCATTTTTATTCACCTAAAATGTTCACAGCAGCAAGCATGACCAGTAGAGATTTAAACGTAATGCTTTTCAATCATAATTCAATGTCTAATCACTATATTACATTAGCTCTCAATAGCTGTAATGACATTCAAGTGTCTTTTATAAAAAAGAAAAGCAAATTTTTGGAGGAAAAGGACAGACTAGAGTCTTGGATCTGTTACATACTGTACACATGCAAAAAAAAAACCCACCCGCAGGAATGCATTGATTCACTTAATGTCTGTAGCACTTGCTTAACAACTGTGTTTACTTAACCTGTGCTGCAAAAAAAGTTTGTAAGATTAAGTTGGTCACATGAGTCCCGCAACTACTGAACTTCATAACTTATGACTCAAAATCTGGCCTCTATTATGGTTATAAGTTGAGGACTACCCAGGGGTGAAATGTAAAATTTGTTATTACCGGTTCTGAGGGTGTGGCTTGATGGGGAGGGTAATGTGACTGGGTGGGCGTGGCCAACTCAGCTTGGATCGCCAGAGAAGCCTTTTAAAAACATTTTTTCTACAACCTCTTTGGCTGAAAAAAAAAAAAGCTTTTAAAGGGTTCTGACGATCCCAGCTGAACCGCGCGATCATCAAAGGCTTTTTTTTATTTTTAAAAGCATTTTTTCGGCTGAAGAAAAAATGCTTTTAAAAGTAAAAAAAAAAAGCCTCTGATGATCTCACGGCTCAGCTGGGCATGGGGGGGGGTAGGGATTTTTACTACCAGTTCTCCCAACCACCCACCGCCATCACTACCGGATCGAGTGATCTGGTCCGAACCGGGAGCATTTCACCCCTGGGACTACTTGTAATTTTCTCCATTTCCAATGGGTTAAATAAAAGTGAATCTGATCTGGACACTGTGCTGGGACACGTCTACATATTATGGACATGCATTCTTTCCCTACCTAATCAATACAAGAGAGATTAACTTTTTTAGTAATACCGAGGATTTCAGTCCTTTTATTTTAATAACTTTTTGGTACTTTCATTCCAACATCAAGACAAAATTATGATCTGTCACCAGTAACGCCATTAATATAATGCTTCATTCTATGAGGCATGTATCTCTTTCTTTCCATTCTCCCCAAAGTTCTAGGAAAACCATATTAATGCTATCAGAAAAACTGATAGAAGATAATATAGAAACAGACACTTAACTTGGGCAATCATGTAATGTTACAGAGGCTTTATTGCTAGTATTATTACAATTGCTAATACACTGTTATAACTAGACGTTGTTTTGATGTAGTACCTGGAATTTTTCTGTGAGGAAAACAGTTCCTTCCACATTATTATCCTCATTCACAGAGGAGGCTACTCCTGCCCTTACATAGCTCTCTGTGTTAGTAACTCTCATTACTTTGCTAATTACATTTCAAATACAGAGAGAAAGGGAGAGCTGTTTGTACAAATCTGGTAGTAACTAACATGAGCATGAGATTTCCTCTATTTTAACAATATACATATTTACTTCACTTTGTGAAAATAATTAGAATTTCCCTTATCAAAACATTTCTTTATTTTTCCTCCCAGTGCCATAATGGAACACAAAGAATTGTTAAAAGTTCCCTGGGACTGGCAAATAGGTAAGACTAGAAGTTACTTTACTATTGCTTATTGTTTAGAATAAAAACTGTATTTGAGATTATAGCATTGCTTAAATGACAGTGGAGTTATTATCTTGGTTTAGCTCAGGGGTAAAATCTACTTACTTTCCCTACTGGTTCGGAAGTGCGTGCATGTGTCATGTGCGATTTTGGACCCTTTGCACATGCGTAAAGCCTTCTGAGCATGCACAGAGGGTAAAAAACAGGTTACTTCCTGGTTAAAACCATGACGTAACGACGTCTGGGCAGGTGGGCAGAGCCTTGTGCTGCCACCGCTCTCGGTTCATCCAAACAGGTAGCATTTCGAACAGGTAGCATTTCACCCCAGTTTAGCTCCATATAGACCTGAGAACAACATATAGAAAATTTATCTTTTTTGCAGTCTATAATGAATTGAGCTTAAGTTAAAAAGTTGGTAAATGCTAGCTGGGTTCATCAACCATGCTGACCTTGGGTTTTCAATGCATAGTTTATAGTTTAGTGACATGTGGCAACCACATCACTGACAGTTTTTTGAGCTAGTCAAAGGGCAATTAGTTAAATTTTATATTCGCATCAGTGAACAATACTGAAATATTTTTGGATTTGCATATTACTGTGGTAGGCATTAATGGTTTTGTGTGGTACATAAACTAGTCATGGTTGATTATAAACCATAGTTTATAATTCAGTTTGATGGCTTTGCTTCAATAAATAATGATTAAGTAGTCCACTCTCATTAATTTGCTCTGTTTATGATGATGGGCACATTAAAAGCAAAGCAAACAGAAATTGAGACCGTGTGGGTTTTTTCACATTTCTTAGTGGGATGGGCAAGGGAAACTTTCCTTTACTTTCTAAGAATTGGCTAAAGGTAGTCTGATGGCCAGTTCTTTTGCTTTTCTCTTTCTTGATAAAAAATAACAACAGTCAGGTGTGTGTTTGCTTAACTTAAAGCAAAAAAAACAACAACCTTAAAATGGAGAGACAGAACAGCTCCCTACTTGGGTCCCACCTACAAAATAAAGGAACCTCTGTTTCTCCCCACTGCTAACTTCTTGACATTGTTAAAGAGGCTTTTTTTTACAGCTGGCACAAGAATTGGGAAAATGTGTGGGAGAAGGCTGTACTGGGGGTGGGTGCTATGACAATTTGCCATGGCCAACTTGCCGTGGTCAACTCGTTGTAGGACAACTTGCCACAGCCAATTTGCCACTAGAAAACTCACTACAGGATAAAAGTTACATTAATATCAAAGAACTAGTGAAATAGAATCATTGAAGTAAGGATGCAAAAGGAGGGACAGAATGAAACGTGAACGCCAAAAATTAAATTATTGTTTTATTCAATTTAAATAATTAAATAGAATTGTTAAATTGTCCCGCAGTGAGTTGCCCCACGGCAAGTTGGCCCTGGCAAATTGTTTTGCAGTGAGATGGTTGTGGTGAGTTGGCCATGGCGAGTTGACTGTGGCAAGTTGTCCCCCAGGGGGTGCAATTTTTGTACCAATTTTTTTTTTCAGCTGAAGAAACGATTATCTCTATACCCCATTGCTGTGCTAAGTAAATGGTTTTGTCTAGGAGGCTCATTTCTTAAGTACTACAGTAAAGATGGCATTTGATTCCATCTGCATTAGAAGGCTACAAATGGCAGTTAATGTAAAAAGGCACGTTGAGCCCAACTGTCCTTATAATGAGGAGTAAGGGAGGTAATATGCTTAATGGGCCTCAACAGCTCCTAGTTAGCTTCCTTTCCAAATGAATATCAACAGCAGCAGGTTGAAGAGCTCCTTAAGCTGACTGGTTACAGAGGCAATAGCTGAGGATTGCAGTTATAAATGACACACTCGACCGTTTCTCCCATTGGGCCTTCCCTCATCATTTCCTCTGATTATCCCCAAACCTTAATGAAGCTGCGCACATCTGCTATTACCCTCAGTTGCAAAGATCGTCCTGCTTTGTTCAATATGGCTCCTAAATTGAACACGGATCAATGTAAAGCATGACTGGTCTTTTTTATCATGCAGTTGAGGTTTTTACAAGGCTTCTGGGACTCGTTCCCCTTTTCAGAAGAAATGAGAGAAATATGTTTGGTGGTGTGAACTAACTAATCACCAGCAGCAATGAGGCAAAGACCCTCCAGCTTCACCAGTCTGTAAACAGGTAGCCTCTGAAGCATATTTTTGCTATCGTTCAATTAGCAAAAAGCAGATGTTTTGTTAGAGCAGAGAGCACTTGATTTTGGATTCCATTTGTGCATTATGCTAAATCAGTGAGATGCAACTTTTGGGGGGCTAGAGTGGACAGAGCTAGGATAATCATTAAAGTCAAGTTTATTTTACTTAGATATATCATAAGGGTATCCATCAGTGGTAGGTTGCTACCGGTTCTCGGAAGAGCCGGTAGCGGAAATCTTGATATGAGAGCAAACCGATTCGCTCCTGACGTCAGCTGGGCCCTCCCACCCACCCCTGTGCTATACCTACCTTTATTACTTTGTTTTTAACTCAGCTGTAAGGCACAGAAGAGTGGATTGCCATGCCTCAGCTGTTTTTTTACTTAATGCCCTTGCGCAAAATGCAAGTTTGGCGTGCATGCAACCAAAGTGAGCAGGTGAGTGGTGATCGCGCGCAAAGCGCGTGCGCAATGTGAACCGGTGGTAAAACTGGTTAGAATTCACCACTGGTATACATGACTGCCTGGGAGAATTCTGGGAGTTGAAGTTCACAAATCTTAAAGTTGCCAAGATTGGACATCCCTGGTAGCTTGGATAGGCTATCATTCCAATGAAATACAATTAATATTATTAATATTAATATTATTCTTTTCCCCTTCTATTACATTAAACATGATAATTTGGTAACCGTTTTTGGAGGCTTTCCAGGGAAGTTGCTCTAGCTTGCTTTGGGGCTACCTATATACAGCTTCGAGACACAGTTTAGCATGATCTGCGGAAGCATCCTTAAGCAAGGTCTTCTTCCTTGTTTTGATTTTCCTGCCCAGCTGAGCAGAGTATTTTGAAAACTTCTGTTTCTACTTTCAGTTACTCCCAGCTCATCATGTCATATCTGTGATGCAGAATTATTAATGTTTACTGGGCTTAATTTCATTATTCCAGAGTTTCTGGTGCACTTGCTGACAACTTACCATATATAATGTTAATAGCAGGTGGTAGGCTAGTCCCCTCCTTGCTAATTTTCAAAATGTTACAAAAGAAACTGGCAAGTGCCCAGGAAATTAAGAGATTCAGGTAGTTCAAATGAGTATAAAAATTTATTGAAAGCTTAAGCTCTCTACAAGAATCTGGCCAACTGACTGTAAAGGGAAATGTGTGGGAGATAAGAGAGACATTCAAGGTGGGCTGTACTTAGATCTCTTGTTGGCATGCAGGGACTCATGACTTATGGCGCATTTGACCATCTCCCTCAAGCTCAGCCTGGTCAAATTAATATTTTGGAGCTTGTCGATTGAAAGGTCGGCAGCTCAGCAGTTTGAATCCCTAGTGCTGCCGCGTATCAGGGCGAGCTCCCGTTCTTTGTCCCAGCTTCTGCCAACCTAGCAGTTTGAAAGCACATAAAAATGCAAGTAGAAAAACAGGGACCACCTTTGGTGGGAAGGTAACAGCGTTCCATGCGCCTTTGGCATTGAGTCATGCCAGCCACGTGACCATGGAGATGTCTTTGGACAGTGCTGGCTCTCCGGCTTTGAAACGGAGATGAGCGCTGCTCCCTAAAGTCGGGAATGACTAGCATATATGTGCAAGGGGAACCTTTACCTTTACCTTATGCATGATATGCCTTCTTTTATTCCTTTTCATTTACTTCCTGGTATATTATGTCTTTTGATTACATCATGTCTTTTGGTTGGACAGTTAATGATTATTTTTTCATTAGTGTTTTTAATTGTGCAATGGATGAAGCCACCAAAGAAATATTAGATTGCCATAGGATAGAAATACAATTAAAAAAATGGAGCGGAAAAATATTGGGAGCTTAAGTATAGAAATCCAGGGAAGTCATGATGATGACAAACGATATTATATTATGACATTGTTATGCAAATGACATGGATAGAATGAAAACACACATGAAATCATTCACCATTTTTGTCTTCTTTATAGACACGTATAAGCCAAGGCTTGCTTTGCGCGTTTTTGTGAATGTGTGCATTACACATCACACAATACGCTTGGTATCAGTGGTGGGTTCTACTTATTTTCACTACCAGTTCAGAACTGTGAGCATGCGTGGCACTTCTGCGCATGTGCAGAACCTTCTGCGCATGCACAGAGCATCCGTAATGACGTCTGGGCAGGTGGGTGGAGCCTCCCGCTGCTGCCACTACCGGTTCGCCCGAATCAGGGCGAACCAGTAGAAACCCACCACTGCTTGGCATAATGTCTGAGCCCAGCTTCTGACTATGAAAACAAAGTAATTACATTGGGTTTTTGTTTTTTTTTGTATGCTACAAATCAGTCAACAGAACAATTCTGGCCGGTAAGGCCTCTGCAGACCTTGCCAAGGCTCTAGACTCAGAATGCCACAAAAAACCCAACCTTCTCTATTCAGCTTTGCTAACCTCTTACCTATTTATATAACATAATAACAGAGTTAGAAGGGACCTTGGAGGTCTTCTAGCCCAACCCCCTGCCCAGGCAGGAAACTCTACACCATTTCAGACAAATGGCTATCCAACATTTTCTTTAAAATTTCCAGTGTTGGAGCATTTACAACTTCTGCAGGCAAGTTGTTCCAATATTTCCATCACAAAAGATGCAACCTCTTCTCTGGAAAAGCTAAATAGCTTTCTTTAAAGCTAAGAAGTAATGGAAATGTTGTGAGGAGACATTTAACTGTTCTCTCCCAAAAACCTCCCCACTCCATTCCCCAGTGTACATTAAGTGCTGAATATGTACTGTGTACTAGAAGATGGATGGCTGCATTTTAATAGTATCCATCAGTTCCACCAGTAGCTCGATCTTTAAACCAAAAGGAAAGTAACTCTTGAGGGGGGAAAAAATAATCCCAACCCTGCTGTAAATAGACTTTCATGTGTCCAAGGTACTGAAAGTAATTACATTGCCTTAGTAAATTTATGGTATGTTTGTTCTGGAGAAAGTCTTCAGGGGAAAAAATGATATGAGATTGTGACATAAATCGCACAGGGAAAGGAACAGTATCATTTGGAATTTGCCTCGTTATACAGATAGAACCAGTTCAGTTTAGTAGTCAAGGCCCCAGGCTATAAACCAGGAGACTGGGAGTTCTAGTCCTGCCTTAGGCACAAAAGCCAGCTGGCTGACTTTGTGACAGTCACTATCTCTCAGCCCAACCCATCTCACAGGATTGTTGCTGTGGGGAAAGTAGGAGGAGAAAGAAGTATTAGGTATGTTTGCCATCTTGGGTTATTCATTAAAACAATAAAGGCAGGATACAAATAAATAAAGGGGAGATGTTACCACTCATTGATCTCTTTTTTTGTTGTTGTTAATTCTTGTGGACAACTTTGCTTTGAATTTCTGTCATTAGTTCTAAATTTGGGGATATTGCTATTTTTTGTGACTGTAGTAAATATGATCACTTTGCTATGATTATCATTCTTGTAGTAACATCGTACACATACAGAATATCAAAGCCAGGGAGGGTGAGGGCAGAGTGTTAGAACTGTAGACTGTGACTGTGAGAACTGGAAGATTATAAGTTATCAAACGAGGGCCAAGAATCACATTCTTGTAACGTTTCAAGTCAGCCGTACTTTAGGTCAGGGGTCTCCAACCTTGGCAACTTTAAGACTTGTGGACTTCAACTCCCAGAATACCTCAGCCAACAAAGCTGGCTGAGGAATTCTGGGAGTTCAAGTCCACAAGTCTTAAAGTTGTCAAGGTTGGAGACCCCTGCTTTAGGTAGCCAAATACGCAGCAGCCTTTTCAGAAAAGTCAGGATGAGAACGTGTGTCATGATGTTGAAACCTCACGCCAGGCCACTCTCGCCCATTTTTTTAATTCCATTCTCTGAAAGTAAATACCTGAAGGTAAGATTTATTTTTTCCTGGATTATGTCTCAGCTGACTCTGACACTTCAGATCACAAATAAATGAAAGCCATCTTCCCTCTCTCCTGGCACACCTTGGGCAGTTAGAAATCTTCCAAGGTTTGTTTCTCTCAGCAGAAAAATTGCCTTCAGAAAAGGGTGGGCAAGACGATACTGACTGCTTATCATCTTCCTTCCTTCCTTCCTTCCTTCCTTCCTTCCTTCCTTCCTTCCTTCCTTCCTTCCTTCCTTCCTTCCTTCCTTCCTTCCTATAGGATTACTGTATGTTGGCTTTAGTGCCTGCATGTTTGGCCTCTATAGCTTCATGCCTGTGGTGATTAAGAAGACGAGTGCTACAGCGGTCAACCTCTCCCTTCTTACAGCAGATTTATACAGTCTTTTCTGTGGATTCTTTCTCTTCTACTACAAGGTAAGTGGACCAATCCGGTTACAGGTAGTCCTCGATTTACAGCCATAATTGGGACCAGAATTTCTGTTGCTAGGCAAGGAGGTGGTGAAGTGAATTATGCTCAATTTTACAATCTTTTTTGGGGGGGGGCACAGTTAAGTGACTCACATGGTTGTTAGCTGAATCTGGCTTCCCCTAGTTACTTCTTTTCATTGGAAGACAGGTGGGAAGCTGACCAATGGTGATCACATGACCCTTGTTTGTCACTGCAACCATTGTAAATACATGCTGGTTGCCAAGCATTGGAATTTTGATCACATAACCATGGGGATGTCAAGGTGGTTTTAAGTGAAAGGATCTGTCATAAGTTACTTTAGTGTTCTTGTAACAGCAAATGATCACGAATGGTTTTAAGTTGAGGATTACCTGTATATGAGTATAGTAATTGACCACTGCCTTGCGAAGATTGATATTGCACTAATGGTAATAGCATGTTAGAGTCTTGGTGGCGCAGTGGTTAAAGTGCAATATTGTAGGCTAATTCTGCCGACTGCCAGGGCTTCAATCCCCACCGATTCAAGGTTGACTTAGCCTTCCATCCTTCCAAGGTTGGTAAAATGAGGACCCAAAATGTGTTGACTCTGTAAACTGCTTAAAAAGGGCTGTAAAGCACCATGAAGGGCTGTAAAGCACCATAAATCTAAGTGCTACTGGTACTGTTATCTTCAAAGTTCATACTGCTTTCAGTCCAACTTGTTTGTTCTGAATGGTTCTGACACAAGCACTGTACAGCATTCCTCCGCTGATTGTTGAATATACCAGAAAAGCAACTTCTCTGATCAGCCATTATCAGAAGGAAGACTCAACCCGGGGGGTTAAGCAGAGTTGCATCAGGATGGTGGTTTGTGGCAACTGAAGAGTGGTTGGATTGTGACTTATCTTGATATATAAACGCTTCTAGCAGAACAAGCAAAGAGTCTGGAAATATGGGGAATTATCTTGATTCCGATTAACGTAAGATCAGATATAATCTCAAAATATTTATTAAATTTTCATGCCACCCATCTCACGGTCACAGTGAGATGGGTGGCTTACAATATAATGAAAAGGTAAAACAGATAATGCAAAGCAATTAAAATTGAGAGGATTAAACAGGAAGCTTAAAACCAAGAGGATGCGCTGATCAACATAAGCCGTAAGTTTTTAAAATTCAATGTTTCAATATCCTATTTGTTCAGATTAAATCTTATATGTTGCTAAGGAAAAGAAGCCATTATTAAGCACATCTGCTGCATAAGGGCATTCTGAGATTTCCCCAGCTGGACAAAAAAGAGTTCCAGTTTTGAATTGAATAACCCGGATGTTGTGGGTTGCAAGTAACTTAAAGTGATATTTTTCAACTTGTAACTAGCAGATGCCTTCAGTTTCCTGTGGTGTTGTAATCCCTGTCTTTGTTCTTGTACAAGGAGTGAAAGTATCCCTGATCACCATGGGCATAAAGCACTTAAATTGCTTGTGTTAAATATCATGCTGAGGAATTTTCCTCTGCATGTTTTTCACTTGCCTTGGTTTCAGCTCAGCTGCTCTTCTCATCAGCTACATCATTGCTTTTATTTTGTAATCACTGACCAGTGGACAAAAGTCTTTCCCCATGGGACAGCAAAAGGCTTTATTGGTTAAGAAGAACCACCTCAGCTCTTTAATATCTCTTCCAAAATTCACTGTGGTAATACTTTCAAGGAGCTGCTGGGCTTCGCTGTCTCTCCTCTGACCTATAGCAAAGAAAATATAAATCAAGTAAAATGCAAGGGACTACCTTTATTTTGCTTTGGAAAGTAATTGGAAAAGCATTTTAGGCATTCAAAGGGGTTGAATCATCTCAACTTGCCATTAGAGCTGAACTTTTCAAGATTTATAATCTGCCCTGCATGCATTAGTGCCGTAGGCTAGGTTGTTGCAAAGATGAATGCAAAAGAAGTGAGAAATACGGTATTATGACTCATGAATAATTGAGTAGATTATTTATAATGAGGGGGAATTGCATTCATATTTTTATTAAACTATAATGACTTAGGAGTTACACTTTAAGAAAGTAAATTCCATCTAAAAAAAAACCCTCTGAGAATTTGGTTTATAAAATTACATCTAACAGTAATTCTGTGTAATGAGTAATTGATCTTGCCTAGACACCTACAGTGGCCAAACGTACTCTATTATCAGTCCTTTCTCACATAACAAACCCACAAGTAATGTCCCCTAGGAAATTGTTGCTGGTTTTTGTTCACCCTACCATCAGAAATTTTCTTACCAAAGCAGGATTCATATTTCACCAGAAGTAAAGTATTAAACTCCTAATGTAGAAGTCCTAAGGAGTCATTCTTTATCATTCTTCAGGGAAAACCTGGAAAAAAAATGGCAATCTATATAGTTTAGAACCCTTTTCCTCTATCCTTCAGAACAGAAAGAGACAGGATATGTTGTATTTACTTACACCTTCATTGTTTTTCAAGAGACCGTATAGAACAGGGGTGTAGAACTATGGCCCTTTTACAGTCTGTAATCTTCAACTCCCACAGTTCCTGAAACAGAATTCTTGAGCTGGCTCAGGAATTCTGGAAGTTGAAGTTCATAGATCGTAAAAGGACTATAGTTCCACACCGTTGATATAGAAGATACTGCTATAATGATCTTCCTTTTAGTGATCCGCTCCCAAATCTTGATGACCACTAGATGGCAACAAAGAAATAGGGAGCACACTCACTCTTTGCCTTCACTTTGTGATTGTTCAGATTGCTGCAGCTCAGATCTGGTAAAACATACTTCCTTCCATTTCTCCCATGGCCTTACACTTCTCATTCCACACCTACTATTGCAATTTGGTTTCATGATGTCTACCTTTCATATTCAATTCAAATGGTCTCTAGTATTATTACACAGAACTTTACTTTTCTCGATTCTTATATATTTATTATTTACATATTTATACATTCCTAATTCATACTGTACCTTATAATTTCTCCCCTTTATTTTTTTCCTTTATTTCTAGACTCAAGCCATTAGTACCATTTGTTCCAGATTGTATAATAATCTTTTTTTTCTCTTTAATTTCTTTTAATTTTTGTTAACTTTTGAATGCTTTTAATCAACTCAGAGAATAATCAAACTTCCAAGGATCCAATTAAGTACTGAAGAAAATAATTTTCAAGACAAGGCAATTTGATGGATTTTTCAGCTGATTCCTTTTTAAATTCTTCGCTTTTGCTTTGTGAATCAGCAGCTAAAGCTATTAAACATCATTTTAAAGACAATGTAGTAATCTAAAAAACTCCAAATGTTGGTGGGTAAAATATCAATGTATTTCAATTTGCTATTCATAAACCATGTACCTGCCAAATGTAGAATAATTTATAATTGCCATACTTAGTCAAAGCTGCAGTACATTGCATAAGTATGCTGCAATGGAATGCAAGAAAGTAACAAATTATTCAGCTCAGGCGTTTCGCTTTTCATTTCTAATTGTTAACGCTTGAGAAATTTCAAAAATATTAATTTTCACATGGAGGGTGAGTGTTAGCTTAGCTTCTGTCTTAAAACATCCCCTCTACTCTCCTAATGGACTGAAGCTGTGTATGCATGAATTACAAATCCATTCACTTAAAAGTAATCATTCCCTTCATGAATTAATAATTTGATCATTGCGAGTCATATTAATACAGTACTATTGTTAATCTGCCCTGAAAAGTATTTTTGCAAAAGGAGATGACATTCACTCAGCTCTTCTGGTGATTTTGATGAAGATCTTCAGGTACACAAGAAAATAATGAATAACTTTAGAGCAAGAATGGAACCTACATTTGGGATGCCATCACCGATCGCACGATCTGGTAGTGATGGGGGCAGTTAGTTCAGAGAACCGGTAGCAAAAATCCCTCCCCCCACCACTGCCCAGCCTCGCTGTTCCTCTTCTCTGTCCCTGAAGCTCTCGGTGGTGATATAGCTGCAAACAGCCTTAAATGACTGACACGGCACTTTAAAGGGCCGCACTACAGCTGATCAGCGCTGTAGGCAGCTAGTAGACCAGTGCCTCTATTTTTAAAGAAGGTAGACTGGTGCCTGCCAAAAAAAGGCACTTGGTAGACGAGGGCCTCTCAATAAAAGGCAATTGGTAGACCGGGGCCTCTATTTTTAAAGAAGGTAGACTGGTGCCTCCCAAGTTTTGTATATTTTATTATTTTTATTATTTATTATTATTGACTATACCCATTCAGTCACCTGACCACCAAGCCACACCCACCAATTAAGCCACGCCCACAGAACTGGTAGGAAAAAAAATTAGATTTCACCCCTGCTTTGAACCATCCAGCATTACTCTGCTGGATAATGGCAGAATTTGTCACATTTTCTCGTAGTAAAGGCTAATAGAAGCTGATTACATTAAGCTTAGTGCAGCTAATTCATCTTTAATCTTACATTTTGGTCCTCCCTGTGGTCTGTTTGGAGTCCACAAAAATGATTGCCTAGCCGTCTGTGTATATTTTCACACACAGATACAAATTTATATTTTTGTTTTTATTTAAATTATTATATGAATTTTATGTGGGTAATCTACACCAAGAATTTAATCGTGGGATTGCGTCCAAGGATGTTGGATTTTTTTCTCAAATAAATTATATTGCTCTTTTCTTCATAGGAAAAGATACAGAAAGTGTGAATTTACAATGTCAGTGTATTCTGCTTTTTGACACTAAAACATTGTATATTACATCTCAGAGATTTATCGTTGTCTGGAACACAGACATTACTTTTGAAAATCAATACATAATTTTATAAAACAGCTGCCGTTGCAATTTTTTTTTGTCTGATGCGGAAAAACACGAGAAAAAAATGCTACAGAGAATGAAAAAAAAATGTAATTCAGGCACTTTTAGAGGTTTTATTTTCAAAGCCTTTGTTCAATGTTTAGGAACCTTTAGACTAATTCTTTAATTGGATTTTCTGCAAACAGATCATTTTTTAAAAAAAAGTTTTTTATTTTTTAACAAACACACACAAACAAACATACAATGCATTTTTTCTGAACAGAGTACTGGCCGAGTTCCAAATTTATACAACTTTTAGTTATCTTCCAACTACCCTATTTGCCCAAGCCTCGCCCGCCAAGCCATGTCACGCCCACTAAGCCACACCCACAGAACCGGGAGTAAAAAAAATTGAAACCCACCACTGCTTTCTGCCTTTGTAGTGCTGCACAGCCTTATCTCTTGGACAGCACAGCCAACCTGGCTTATAGAAGACACATAATTAGGAGAGGCTCCTTTAGCTTGTCAGTGATTTTTATGATCAAATGAAGTGTGGAAAACTATCTGAAATTTCTCTGCTTACCTAGCTTCCTGCCTACAGCTGCACTCCAATAGAAGTTGTTTTTTCTTTCTATTTTCTCGTTTGTGACTCCCATGGCATTTTCATAGATTTACAGTAAATAGCTAAAATTAGTGACTTGACCACTTAGGAATGTGAAATAGCCTCTTGAGGTCATTGGCCCTAGTCAAAGATAATACATTCTTCATTCCTTTTTTTAAAATCCAGAAATATTTGAATATACAATTGCATTAATTACTGTTAAAACAATGTAGGTCTTTAAACTTGGCTTTTCAGATCAATCTGCCTTTCAAATTAAAAAGAAATCTTCCAAACAATTTCACTTCATGCCTGAACCATTCATGTTTTTTATGGCTAATTTTTATGGTTTTAAAATTAAATGACTTTTCGCCTTCGCTGTGCCAAATGCTCAAGATGATCTGCTCTGGTTCACCCTATTTATCTAAGGAAGAAAAGGGTTGTTTTTCAAGAAAGAAAAAAGATATAATATGAAACCAGTTTGCTTTTCCCAACAAGGCATATCCCAAGTGGAATTTGTCTCATTATCCAGCTAACAATGCATGTGAACTGGCATTGCCTTTATTTATCCTTTATATTGAAACCTCTGGCACAGGGGTGAAATCCAGCAGGTCCTGACAGTTCTGGAGAACCAGTAGCGGAAATTTTGAGTCGTTTGGAGAACCGGCAAATACCACCTCTGGCTGGCCCCAGAGTGGGGTGGGAACGGAGATTTTGCAATATCCTTCCCCCAGAAGTGGGGAGGAAATGGGGATTTTGCAGTATCCTTCTGCTGCTACGCCCACCAAGCCACACCATGCCCACCAAGCCACGCCCACAGAACCGGTAGTAAAAAAAATCTGAATTTCACCCCTGGTCTGGCACCATATTTCTTCCTGCTCTGCGCCCACAACACACAGTTTCTTTCCCTTTGTATGGTAGGATGTACGCATCTTGTATATCTGTCTGCATGTCTGTGTGTGTATTCATACACCATCACTCTCTGCACTGGCTGCTCAAGAACAAACCTGCAATAAAACATGGGCATTGGCTAATGTGAACATCTATCTCAATTAAAAGTTCAGATGCAAAACAATGTCGGAGGAAAGCAAACTCTTGGAAAAACCCCTCTGCACTCTTTTCTTCCCAAGGGACTTTTACATTCAGGTTGAAGTTAATGAGCTGCAGCTGTGAAATCTTTGCCGGTCTGAAGGGGAAAATTCAACAGAAAAAGAATTAGCCAAAGGCCCAGGCTGAGTCAATTATTGTAAACCTGGTGGTGAGCCCCCACCAGCCTCAAAGATAGCGATGCAGTATTGATTATTACCAGCAGATGATATTTTACTAAAAGTGGCTGCTCAGAAGCCAAGAGAAACACAGACACCCGTCAACATTGTACGCGGATGCCATGAATACAAAAAAAACATTAGAAAAAACAATAAATAGGAAGGGGGAAGTGGCTTTATTTAGACATCTTTCTGAGCTGCAACAAAAACCAATAAAGATTCATAATTATTTAGCATTGATTTTCTTCAATCAGGCCTGTCTAAATTCTGGGACAGTAGTGGGCGACTATAGGATTCAATAATGTAATATTTTAGCCTCGGGGAAACAATTACAAAATCAATGTTGGTTCTCTTCCTTTTTCTCTCTTGAGCACATTCTTACCTGGCCAATTCTGTACTAATCACCCACCAGCTTGGTGGTAGACTCTGTTTTTTAAGTCGGTGCTTGCAAGCTGGGATGAGTATATAAATCAACTCCTACAAAGGAGGGAACCTGACCGCAGTATTGTTCAGCAGGGAGGCCAAGTTTGAAAAACTCTGCAGTGCTTCACTTCTGAAGGGGGGAAAATATTTCAGGGATGGCCATTTAACTCCTGTCAGGAACTCTTTAAAGCAGCTGCATCGCTTCTTGGAGTTGCAAGGCCCAACTACAGTACCAATGGTGGGATTCTGCGGACATGGCTTGGTGGGCATGGTGTGGCTTGGTGGGTATCGCAGGGGAAGGATACTGTAAAATTTCCACTCTCACCCCATGTCTGGGGGAGGATACTGTAAAATCTCCATTCCCTCTGTACTCCAGGGGAAGGTTACTGCAAAATCCCCATTTTCTCCTGATCAGCTGGGACTTGGGAGGCAGAGAATAGATGGGGGGGGGCAGTCAGAGGTGGTATTTATCAGTTCTCTGAACTACTCAAAAGTTCCGCTACCGGTTCTCCAAAACTGATCAGAACCTGCTGAATACCACCTCTGTACAGCATGACCCCAGAAAAAGATACTGGGTTCAAAGGGTTATCAAGAGGCGTTGTGTGCCTGCTCTCTTACACGTGCTTCAGAGCATTTTTATCCCTTCAATTCAGAAGTGCTGAATGAACCACCAGTTTCAACATGCTACAGGCAACCTTCGTTTAGCAACTGTCTCATTTAGTAACTGTTTGCAGCAGTGGTGGGTTCTAACCAATGTTACCACCGGTTCGCTTCCTGAACGCGCTTTGCACACACTTCGCGCAAGCACATTGAATTGCTGAACAGCTGAGGCATGGCAATCCGCTCTGCCATGCCTTTCAGCTGGGCTAAAAATGAAGGAATAAAGGTAGGTATAGCACAGGGGCAGGCAGGTGGGCCCAGCTGATAGTCGAAGTGAACCGGTTTGCTCTCACATCAACATTTCTGCTACCGGCTCTCCCGAACCGGAGAGAACCAGTAGCAACCCACCACTGGTTTGCAGTTACAGTGGAGACTAAAAAGTAACTTTGTGATCAATCCTCACATTCATGCCTTTCACAGGTCTATAAAGCAAAGGAAATCTGAAGTAGGATGTAAGCACAATTGTTTCACTTAGCAACCATTTTGCTTAATGACTAAATTGCTGGTCCCAACTGTAGTTGCTAAATGTGGATTACTTGTAGTGGTTTAAATACAATCCCAGATCCTTTTGGATGTGAAGACTATTAATTAACAATAACTCCTAACAAAGAAGAGAAAAAAGTGTCCTTATATTAATCCTTAGCCCCCAAGTGCTTATTGATTGTTCCCATGTGCCTTATACAAGTAAATTGAACCCATACACACCCTGGATCTTAAAAGGTTGATCTGTGGGTGCTTAAAGAAAATCTCATCATGCAAAAGTGTGCAAAGTTTTGGAAACAGCAGTTTTCTTATAGTAAATCTAAAACATGGTCAAAATATAAATCCAGGAAATTAGCTCAATGTATTTTTTTTAAATGTTTAGTTAACTGCCCCTCACAATAGTGACTCTGCCCAGCTTACAAACATTTAAAAACAATACAAAATATTCCAGACACTCTACAAGGGAAGTAGCTCCCTTTTTAGTCAAGTTCCAACGTGTCATATTTCAGACCTGCATCCATCTGGCTTGGAATGTACATTGAAGTATCATCCCTGAATAAACCTGTCAAATGAACTCACAAGCCCTTGCCAACTGAGGTGTTTTGAAAGTAAAATTTATAAACATTAGGAGAGCCATCTGTTATGTTTAAATTCAGTGGTTTCTAAAGTGAACTACAGATCTTACATCAAAACCATTGTATAAAGGCATTGTTTTCACCCTAGCCTCAAAGGAAAACATTGATGCATTTTCTGTGTTGAGTTTCCAGAAGCCTGGCAGCAACAGGGGTTTGGATTCTCTGAGGAGCAAAATGTCAGAATTCACATAGAAGCTGGCAGTAAACTCCAGTGTTGTGTAAAAGTTTGGGAGCCCTTCTGAATTGTCCATCTTTCTGCGTAAATATAACCTAAAAAGTTATCTCCACACAAGTCCTAGAACTAGAAAATGAGAACCCAATTTAAAAAATGAGTCTTAATTGAGGGGAATAATCCAAAGCTATATATTTGTATGTGGCAAAAGTATGTGAACCTCTCAGATTATCAGTTCATTTAAGGAGAAATTGGAGTAAAGGGTTTTAATCAATGGGATGATAATCAAGTGTGAGTCTGGGAGGTCCTCCCTTATTTAAAGAACAGAATTCTGGGTATTCACTATCAAAGTCTGGTCTTCACAATACAGGTATGTGGAAGTGTGTCATGAATTGAGGGAGATTTCTGAGAGTTTGGGGAAAAAAACAATTGTTGATCCTTACCAGACTGGAAAAGGTTACAAAATTATTTCCAAAGAGTTAGACTCCACCAATCCATTCTCAGGCAGATTGTGTACAAATGAGGCAATTCAGCACCATTGTTAGCCTCTTGACTAACCAAGACTATACCAACAGCAAGATGTGTAATATTTTGGGAAATCTCAAAGAACCGTAAGGTAACATCTAAGGCAGTGGTTCTCAATCTGTGGTCTGCAAACTCCGGAGTGGGGAGGGGGCTGATGTCATCACAGGGAGTCTGTGAAGGCTTGAAGAAATGTTATGATTTAAATCTTGAGTTAAGTTCTGGGAGGCCATGGCCATTGTCCGTGGCCACAAAAGGTATTTAAAAGGGGTCCATGATGAAGAAAACTTGAGAACCGCTGGTCTAAGGAACTAAAGGACTCTTACATTAGTGAATATCAGTATTCATGAAATCACAATCAGGAGAACAAAGAAGAACAACGGTATGCTTGGAAGGTTTGCAAGGAGAAAGCCACTAACAAGAGCATTGCTGCCTATCTACAGTTTCTGAAAGACCATGTAGATAAGCCGGAATACTATTAGAATAATGTTTTGTGGATGGATGACTCCAAAGTAGAACTTTTTGGCCCGGCTGAAAAACGTTATTCGGTGGAATTGAAGTGCAGGTTTTAACCTATAAAGTTCTTTATGACTCGGCACGGGCTTACTTCTAGCAGATGACTACCCCAAAATAATTGCCTTGAGAATCCATGCGACACACATCATGTTGGGAAGCTGCAGGAGCTTCTTCTATACAAGCACAGCTTTGAGTTGACTGGGAAGTGCATCAGGAAATACATATTTGTAGCATACCTTTTCCCAATGTACTAAAGCTTCTGGCTTGGGAATTTTAATAGGATTCACACCCAGGGAGGGTACCAGCCTAGAGAAGATAGTTTGTAAGAGAGCTGAAGGTGTATGTTGTGGTCTGCCAGCAGCCCCAGACCTGGCAACGGAGTCAGATAGTGAGGAGGCTGTGGAGGACAATGGGAAGGTCCTGGAGTCAGGGGAAGGCCCAGACGAGGGGTCTGCATCGGAGGCAGAGATGGGGCCAGGGCAGTGATGCGTGGACTCCGGAGCCTCCAGAGGCAGAGGAACAGGAGGAGTCTGTTCGTAGTGCACGCATGCGAAGAGTTGCCAGAAGGTAAGAGCGCTGAAGAAAAAAGGACAACTCGGGAGTAAGGCCAGAAGATGATTGGCCACTCCCATAAGGCTTAAAAGAGCAGCAACGAGCTGCTGCGTTCTTTGTAGAAAAGCAACATTGATTTCTGTGTTTCTTGTCAGCGTCTCTTGAACTTTGTGGGGGTTTTGCCAAGAAAAGCCTTTGGCAGTTGCCAAAGACATCAAAGGTTGGTGATAAGGCCTAAGGACTGGTTATTAAGAATTTTGTTTTGGACTAAGCTGAGAATGAATTAATTCTCAGCTGTTTTAATAAAATAAGTTTGTTGAGGACTGAATTGTTTTAGTAATCACTATTTGGGCCTTGGTCACAACAGTATATGCTTCCTTCTAGTTTTTGTCAAGTAACTTCCTGCTTCCCCATTTAGACTCCCAGCAATATTTCCAGCAATGGTAGTATGTGCTTTATCATTTAAAACTCATTATCAGGATTAATAATCATGGAGCCTTGTTGGTCCCAGAGCTCTCTTATAGCTCATTACCATTACTAGATCATTATTGGGCAAAACCAGAGCAATAAGCAGCAACCACCGATTGTTCATTGACCCAATAACACAGTTCATCATGAAAATCTCCAGGGTATAAGTGAATGCCCATGGATAGTTAATACTATGAATGAATGGCCTCTCTGCATCTGAAGGCAGGAAGCCAAGCTCAACACAACAGAAATGTGGTATCTGTAGAGAGATGATGGTCAGTCCATTATGCAAGTGAAGTCAGGGATAACAAACAGGGAGTCAAGAACAAGAAATGCAGGTGATCCCATAAGGTGAAGTCATGGCTGCTAGCAAATTGAACTTTCAAATTATGTACTTATGTACTAATGAGGCAGCTACCCCCAGCCTTAGAATAGCCTTGACCTTTACCAGACATAGTTCTTCGAGCTCAGGTATTGGCAATGCTGATGTTCCCTTGCCATTCCTATTATTTGCAAAGTCTATCCTGTGGAAATTCACAATGAGGAAAGAAAAGACTATCTGGAGTTCTAGTGACTTGGAGGCTCTTCTTAAACGCAGGGTTGGGATCGCTATTGTTAGAGATCACAATACCAGGCTTGCTTTCCACTGTGCAGAATTTCAGTGGTGATCAGGATGCCCAGAATTATTCAAACCACTTGGTATGATGCATAAGAGAAATAAGCTGCACAAAACAGATTTTGCCTGCATGAACTCAGTGCCAGGTGAAAGCTGTCCTTCAGCACTGTTGATGTTTGACATTATATTTTTAGCTGCCAAAGCAATAGGGTGGCTGTACGAAATTACCTGGTGAGATGTCACAAGAAGAGAAAATGAGATATTGCAAGAGAAAAAACAATTAATTGGCCTGCCCACTAGACAGCCTCTCTCTCTCATGCTTTGAACTTTCCTCAGTAGGGTTTCTTCTCTTCTGAAGTGAGCCAATTACAGTCTTAACTGTGGAAAACTGCAGCAGGTGGAGATGTCATCAGAGCTTACAGCCGGTGTGTTGTGTTGCATCTGTGAATGTGTACATTTTAAGATAATTTAACCATCTGTTAACCTATCAGATGTATGTGTGTGCATATTCATACATACATACACCTAGACATGGTTTACACAAAAACAAGCCCTGTGGCTGTAGCAAACAATGAAAGGAAATATTTGAATTAATATGCAAAGATTATATGAAATACTCTGAACATTGTAATTTGCTGAAAATTGTTTCTCCAAAACCAAGTCTGCATTTTTTTCTCAAAATGTCTTTTTTCTGAACAGGTTTTCCATTTCTCTTCCAAATATGCTACTTAATCAGTATATAATATATTGATTTTCACAGTGAAGACTAGGTTTGTGGTGGCCTACTGTCCCTTTTCAATGGACAAGTTGACGCAAATGAACTTTTGCGGTCAATTTATATGTTCCCAAGAAAAACTTCATATTGAGAATCATTCACTTAGTCATGTCTTAATGATTCAGAGATGTTAAGGATCTTTTCTATTTAATTTAGAACAGCTTAGTTTCTTCTGGTGGATCTTTCAACTGTCAGTTCAATAATATTTCTAGCCTGAGGCTGTTGACTTTGTTTTCACTTTGACATTTATAATATTTAATTAGTTGTTCTTGGAGGTAGCAAGTTAATATGTACAACTTATATGCATACAAAGACTTGTGTTGTAGAGCTTTTATACTGCCTCATTAAAATTAATGGATGGATGGATGGATGGATGGATGGATGGATGGATGGAAGGAAGGAAGGAAGGAAGGAAGGAAGGAAGGAAGGAAGGAAGGAAGGAAGGAAGGAAGGAAGGAAGGAATTCCTACACTCCCTTCTAGGGTCCCATAAGCAAAGTCAATGGGGAAGCCAGCAGGAAGTTGAAAGTTTGCTTACTCATGGTCATCCTGTTTTTCTATTTAGGTAAGAAAATTTCTGAAACAATGACCCAACTGGGCATGACTTATCTAGTCTTTTCACAAAATGGTTATGATTCTTTTGTGTTTTAGTTACCTTTGATTCATTTGAGTTTTAATCGCTGGATTTTTACTTCTGCAATTGAAGTTCTGAAGATTTTATCTGAAGGCATAACATTTCTTTCTTAGAAAATGGTAGTGATCATTGACTGAAAGCAGTAAAAGCCAAATTAATTTACTGCTGATTTAGGTAATTTATTTTTGGCACTGAATTTTGATTTATACAGGGGGAAAAAATTCTTGCATGCAACTGTTGCGAACAATGCATTTACTGCTACACATTTTTTTGACTAATATTATTCTTTCCATTTAGTTTTCAGGACTTTATCTGCTGTCATTCTTCACAATCCTCATTGGCCTTTTGCTGTACTCCTCTACATCCACATACATTGCCCAAGATCCACGGGTGTACAAGCAGTTCCGAAATCCTTCAGGACCTGTTGTAGACTTGCCAACCACTGGGCAGCTAGAACCTTCAGTAACATACAGCAGCCTCGGCCAAGAAACGGAAGAAGAATCTCATGTCCGTGTTGCCTAAACTCAGGCCCTGCCACCCTTGGTGGAGTTTGTATCACCATTATCTCTGTATCATTCATAGAGAAAGGTATTTTCCGGATGCAGTGACTCTAGTCAGCTGCAAGGTAGCAAATAGGGGAGGTTTATTAAAAAACAACCAACACCATTAAAATCTTTCCAAGAACGCTTTTGACTAGGAGCTGTAAATCCAGTCTTTCATTTGGAGCAGTGCTTTTCAGTCTAGAAATCTTCTCATTAAGGTTTTCTTAAGGAGACGTTATGAAATGGCAGGGAAACTTTCCTGAAGGACAGTTTGCCTACCTCAAAGCCTCCATTTGGAATGGAACCCATCTGTAGTTGTAGAGAGCACGTTTTAGTTTACATGGGGCAAACAGGCTTGGCCAGAGCCATATCTGAACCGAAAATCCATTCTACACTATGCCCTGAGTCCCTTCGCAATGTGCTAGAGAAATACAGAGGTAGATTCTGAAAGAAATTGGGGGGGGGAGAAAGGGAAAAATCACAAGGAAACTGGTGGGCAGGGATCTCCCAGTGTCACTTTGCTAACCTGTATTCTGTAATCCAGAATACTGAACCAACAGTACAATATTAAGGCTTCTGAAGAGAATCAATATGATTTAAAATTGCTCTGGTTCTTGGCAGAAATGCCATTCAAATCAAAAGATACTATGCATTTTAAAATGTATTTTGCCCAAAGACTGATTGCTTGGGAACGTCATATCTAACAAAAAGGATGAACTTTGTAAGAGAATTCTTCATTAGGCTATATTTTTCCTGATCAATCGGTGACCAAAACAACACTGGTAGACTATTTTCCAGTGTTTTTTTTTTCCTCATTCAGAAGATAAATGTGAAGTCCTGAGAAATATTTTTGCACAGTTTTGTCTAGATGGGCTTTAAAAAGAACTTCAGTGCAGGTGATGTTGATGGGGGAAAGGAGTGAAGTGGGAATTGAATAACAGATGAGAATTGGACCAGTTGGCTGTGGGTGGGTGATCTTCAGTTTTTTTCAGTCTCTAGAACTTCCACCAGTCCTTTTGCTGTGCTCTTTCCAAAGCAAAACTTAAACAAAAAAACAATCCTCCAACACACCTACCTTTACCTACAGAAAAGGACTTCAGAACAATGTCAAATGCTCCAATCAAGGGGTAAATTCCAGCTGGGGATCTGGGAATTGACTAAAAGTCTCCAAATCCTTGTCAGGAAAATTTACTCTGCATACCAGTTTCCACCAGCAATGGATTCTCTTCCTCAGTGACAGTGATAATTTCTGGAACATGGATGCCAAATTTGCATTCAGGTTCCAGGTAGCCAGCAAAAAAAAAAGAGAGAGAGAGAGAGAGAGAGAGACAATACTGTCCATCTAAAAAAATGCCTGGCTCTGCTGCTCCTTATCTCCTCTTTTTGATGTAGTGGAAGAGAAAGAGGCAGGCTTTCAATAGGGCCTGTTTAGTGTAAGTTTGAGTAAAGACTTGAAAACTTGAATATTTTCAGGATGAATGTGGATTTGTTCACCAGTTGCTAATGGAAAGGGACTAGAAACATGGGAAGCAAGAAAACCTGGTAATTAACACTTAATTCAACAAGGGAAATGCCTAGTAGGGCCAAATATACATAGATACTACCAATTTTTGTCCAGTTGAGGTACACAGAATCTATACCCTAGTGCCATTGTGTTCATTCAGCTACCTTAGCTACCTGGTTGCCCATTCTCCGAAGCCTTTCTCAGCCTGGGCCTTCTTGATGATGGGCAGAATTCTCTCACCTCTAGCCATGCTGCCTAGGAGTTTCACTCTAATGCTTCTTGAAGGGCTGAGGTTGGTGAAGATGGCTCGGAAAAAGTTCTGGGAAGCCATGGATGGACAGCTACCAGTATCCATCTCTATTCTAAGAATAGGTTGAAAAGAAACTTTTTAACCTTTTTTTAAAATATGTACGTAATAGTCAAACACTGACCTTTGAAATATTTTTACAGTAATACTGTGGGCAGCTGAGATTGGCTGATAACATAATTATATTTCCACTTTCAGTGTCTTAACCTTACAGATACCAACAAGTTCCTTTCTCTTCGCAAATTTAGTTGCTATTGAGAAAAAGAAATGGAATATTTTTGTAGACATTCTGTCCAAGAGAGGAACACAGGAATAGCTGACCTATGCTGCTCTCATTCACAACGTGATACTGGCTAGATGTGAATTGTTTAGAACTCAGTATATTCAAAGTCTTTATGTTTATTCCATATTTTTTGGGGGGGAGGGGGAGATCTACGTGACTGATGTTTCTTCTGAATCTTGGTCCCTTGTTTTTACTTTGAATCAATAATCTAGTTCCAGATTCAATGACTGCTTAGATCCTTAGTCTTCTAGTACAGATTTGCACATTCCTTTCCTTAACAAAATTCTTGTGATTGTCACCGCTCGGTGACACATGAATTATGCCTCAAACTGGTTAATTAAAATATAGCTTCCATTTCCTGGTTAGGAAAAGCACGCAACTGATTTTTCCTCTGTCTGCAAAATTAATTTATCAACTCGGCAGTAGCTTTGTTTCCCTCAAGAATATTGGCCAAAGTCATTCTTTTTATCATTATGTATTCAGAAATGTAATCATCTGAATGAAGTTGGTGACACAACAGTTCTCAAGGTGCTGCTACTTCCCAACTACCATAGAACTGACCTCACTTGGGCAACATTCAGTTTATATAATTGGGGCCTTGGCTTAATTATGGCTACAGTTCTTACAAAGTAAAAAAGGCATAATACTATATATTCATAGTGCTATAAGCAATACTAGAATCATTTCCTGTCTTTTAACATCAGAACAAAGATGCTCCTGTGATTTATGAGCCTTGAAGCTGAACCAGAAACAAAATTCAGGTTTCTTTAGAGCCTCTCATCCTTGAAAGAAAATTGGGATAGCTGTTTGTTCCAACGATAGGAAAGCTTTTTGAAATATGTCGTTGGAATGGAAGAATCAAATAACTTATTTTAAAGCTTTTAAAGCTTACTCTTTCTGCACAGTTGATCACAGTAATCTACTAGAATTGTGCACATTTGAAAAATGAATCAGAACAAGTATTTTTGGATCTCCTATGGCAGGGATCTTTAAACTTGGCAACTTTAAGACTTGTGGACTTCAACTCCAAGCAAAGCTGGCTGAGGAATTCTTGGAGTTGAAGTCCACAAGTCTTAAAGTTGCCAAGTTTGGAGACCCCTGTCCTATGGTATGAATACAGCCTCTCAATGCTCTTCATTAGAGCAAACCTGATTGGCTGGTTTCAGGTTTCTGAATTATCCTGGGAAAAGATACATCTGTTTCTTTTTAGATGCACTAATTTAATTATTTGATTCATTAAAATCAGCAGGATCTTTTTTTTAGACTAACTCAGAAGCCTGAGAAAACATATGTTTGTTTTAATAAGTGGCAAAGAGCTGTTGTGTTTGCAAGACATCTGAAGCATTCCCAGTTTTATAACAAAATATTATTTTACCTACCTCAGAAAAAAAAAGAACAGATGAGACTACAGAGGTACTGAATATTTCCTCAGTGAGCTGAATTTGCGAAGGAACCTCTTTCTTATGTTCTTAGTACCGAAAGCTTGCAGTATACACTACAGTAGTTCAAAGTAAGATACTGCGTTTTTATGTGTGAAGATTACATTCACAAAGTCCATTCTTCTAAATATTTATCTTCACAATAAACCTAATTCCTATGAGAGCTGTATGTTATGGCACCACCACCATGCCTTGTTCCATTTTAGAATTCCAATACATGTACGTACAGTATCTTCGGTAGTTCAGAACTAGGGATTTGCACAACTTGAAAATATGTTTTCTTTCAAACTTAAAACAAATAGCTGTGTTCAAGTAGGTCTACTGAACCATTTTTCATTAGCACTGAAGAAGAAGAAAAAAATCTGAAACATATGGTTCTTCTGACTTTCAGCCCAAATAAAATCCAAACAAACCCCATAGCGATTTTTTTTTTACAGGGCAAAAAGAAAATTAGAGAGGTATACATTGTGTTTTCTCTTCCATCATCCTCCATGTGGGCAATGGGCCAGAGCACAACACTCTCTTTCTCCTTTCTATCTTTATCTCTAGTCCTGGTGGCCTAGAGGTGTAGATCTTGTCTCATGATCAGGAGGTTGTAAGTTTGATTCTAGGTAGAGGCAGATGTAGGGTCTCCCGCTTGGGCAGGGGCTTGGACTAGATGACCTGCAAGGTCCCTTTCAACTCCGTTAAATCTTCAGCCTACAGTTAATATCCTGCCCTCATCCCAGTATTCCCAGTGCTTTCCCTTTTTCTTCCCCCTCCAGCTACTTCTAACATTTGCATACGTTGCTGCCAGAGAAATCCCTCAGTCTTGACTTCTTCCTAGTCTTAAATTCTCCAATCAATTCTGCCCAGAGGAACCATGTTCAGTCCATACCCAGAATAAAACTGTCCCATTTCCCCGCCCCCTCTATGTTGACCAAAATACATGGTGTTTTGAAATACATGATATGGTCCCAGCATAAACCACATGAAATAAGCTGCTTCATGTGCAAAACAATATGCATAGGGAGCATTTTATATACTCCTCATTGCAATCGAATGTCTTCAGTTAGTAACCCTGCACACTCTAGCATCAACTCCCCAATAACATGACCAATGGTGGGAGATTATGGGAACTGTTCAACACATCTAGAGGTAAGTTTGCTCACACTGATTCACTTATTTTATCGTTCACGTGGCCCCCATTGGTTTTCTGTGTAAAGAAGAATCCAACTGCGAACTGTCTCAGCAGCTTTTCTCAACCCAGCTGCTCTCCAAATATAAAACTAGAAATTCCACGAACTGACCATTTTAGTTGGGAATCCTGGGAGCTATATTCTCAGTATATCTGGGAGATGCCAGGTTGGGTCTTTCTGAGGTAACTGGGTGGAAGCAATAGCCCTTTGCTTAACCAATGCTACCAAGTGGCCTTTTTTGTTTTTCCTGTTTCGTTTTGCATACAAATCAAATTATTAAGACTATTTTGTAAATTATTCTGTGACAAAGATTCTGTACTACTCTTTGCAACAGTCTTTCACAAGTTGGGTGACATATACTGCTGTGCAGAGAAGAGGGGTGAAATTAGAAATCTGAACTATAAAATAGTTGTGCAAAATTGCCATTTCTTTTAGAATCAGAATGTTACTGCCAGGTAACATGAGCACATGTTATTCCTGACGGGGTACATGAGTTCCAGGCACTGTTTAAATATCACCAATATAATAACTTCATTGTGGCTTAAATATTGGCTTGACTCATTATATCAAGACTCTCTTGATAAATGTAGGTTTTAATTCTGAATATGCTTGGATGTATCTAAAGGACAGGGTTACGTGTGTTCAGGGGCCTTAACTGTTTTCTCAGGTTTCAAAAATCAGAAGTCAGCTGATGAGCATTGCCATCTCCCAGTCCTTTTTGCTACCTTTTATACCAATTAAATACCTTTCTCTGAGTCTGTGGTCCCATCCTTGATCTTAATGACTTTTTGAAGAATTTATGCTTTTATTTTCTTGCTTAAGCATTCGTCTTTCATAACTTTTGAGGACTTTTATTTATAGTATTTATTTTGTAAGCCAAATGTTGTTGTAGGTTCTCTTTTTAAAATAGCTCATTCTTATGACACTAATTTGTAGATTACTTTCCGTAGAAACAACCTGGATGAGAGGCATCACTCAATTCACTCAAAAGTGTTCTTACTGAAATAGAGCATTGCAAGTTGCAATCTTTCAAAGGCTGGAAAAACCACCATTGAGAGCTTAATCTCCCCCCCACAAAAAAAAAATTAAAATTATTCTTTTGCATGGGGAAAGGGAGGTGGAAGACTGGAATGTTTAAGAATGGAAGCTGCCTTATATTAAATCATTATTGCTCCATTGAACCCAAACAATGTTTTTTTACGGTTGGCAGCGAATCTCGGGCAGAGGTCTGCCAGTCCATTGAGCTCCTATATCTGCAGACTATGGAGTTTGACCTCCCTGCCTTCTGCTTAGAAATCACACAATCTGCTCTTGGGCAGTAGGCTTTTCTAATTCTTCTACAATTGAACAATGTTGTTAAACATATTTATTGCCTAAAATGAAATGCCAAGAGAAATTGATTGATGCATAATGAAAAGTGAGGTCCATCTGAGTGAGTTATTGTCTGAACAGCTGATGTCTTGCCATTCTAAGAATTTGGGGGTGGGGCATCAGCAAAGCTCTTTTGGTTCAGCAAGTAGCTACCCTATCAGTGTAGCCATTTACTTCTTTGGAAAATGGATGGACCAGTTCCTGGAGGTGAAAAAGTAGTCAGCTATCCTGACTGTGCTGATATAGTTCAGTAATTGAATGGAAACTATAGCAACAGTTTGGTTTGTCTTCGACTTGAGAACTCAAGAATACAATCAGCAACCAAGACAGACCAAGCAATTGATGTTTTACACCACTGTGTCAAATGAAGATGCTTCCATACATAGTTTTAGATATTGCTAACTTGTGCCATTAACATTTCAACCAGTGTGTCGTATTTTCCCTTTTTTTAAATGACATTAGTATTCTCAAGCTAGCTATAAATATCAATTTTACCCCATGGGTAGGATTTTAATTGTTAAATGCCATAATAAAAGCACACTAATTTTGACACTTACAAATGGAAGTAAGAACCAAAAACAAGGAATGTCCACAATATTCACTAAGAACGAATTATCTTCTGTTTTGATATTTGCATGCTCCAACATGGACTGGCTGTGGCAATGTAATGCCTGTATAATGTTTTCAAATAAAAGAAAAGATAATCCTTTATATAAGCCAAGATTGTTTTTGTTCGGAATTAAAATCAAGTGAACATTCTTCCATCCCAAGCCCATTTGCTTCTGGGGACAGATGTTTATAATGTATAAGGTCACAGTTTTTCTTTAGGTGGCCTAGACATTTGTCACACTGCTAGACTTTCATAGGACCAAGATTCCATATTAACCCAGAAGCAATGTTGATGTTGGACACTTAATTATTATGTGTATTTTAATTCTTTCTGAATTTTCCTTACACTTAAAAAAAAATCTTCGCAACAACGTTAAAATTTTCCTATCGCTTTACAGGAATGTCTTCAGAGATTAAATATAGAGAGACCCAACCTGTAATCAATTAATATATATCCATGCTTTATGTTTTTGCCTGACCTTTGCAGAGACAATTCTTTTTCAATTCTAAATCCCCCATAAAATTATAGAAATTGAAACTGAAAAGCAGTTATTTAAAAAAATGCAAACATTGGGTTGTATCCAATGGTGGCAGGATAATTAAGAAAAGCCATCACCCTGTTTTTACAGCCACCTTTGTCTATTACAACCTTTCCCAGTTTCTGGAGGGACCCCTCAAACTTCACTGAATGTTTTGGCCAAGGTTCAGGGATTTTGTGGGGAAAGGCAGTGTCAGACATTGGATAGTTCAACATGAACAAGAACACTTTCCAGTGATACAGTGTCAGGAAGAGGGAAGACAAGAATCAATCTCATTTTTTAAAAATGAAGACTTTGAGAAGGAAGCAAACAAAGACAACATCCAGTTAGCTGAATTACATTTACAATCAGTGTGTAAAAATTTATCCATCTGATGCTCCTTTTCTTACCTACTACAATTTATTAACGAGCTATTGCTCTCTTTATTTTCTGTCATGTAACACATATTAACAACAATAATAATAACAATAACAATAATAGTACACAGTCACCAGAGTCTAGTATGACTTGAAAGAGTCGTCACAAGAGATGGATGGGCAGATGGATAGGATATTTAAAGTGCCAATGAAGTCACATCTAGATTTAGTCATGCATACAGCAGACCTATTCAAAGCAGTAGAATTTACATTAATCAACACAAACCAGGCAATGGGTGTTTGTTTTCATCCCATCTATCTTTCAACAGCATATGAAACAATTGTTTTTTGTGCAAGGTCAAAGCAGAACTTGCAGAAACATCTCCCTCTTAAAAATGCAATGAGTGTTCCCAAAATCTGGAAACACTGTAGAAAAAAAAAATACCTTGCATTATTATACTGCGTTAGCATCATACCCTCAAATTTCACTAACAACATTAGTTTGTAGCAATTTGTGATACAATGCCTCAGAGTTGTTCTACCATCGTTGGTACTTGCCTATCATTGAAAAGAGAACATATAAAATTTTGAACTACAAAAGCCCCTTAATTTTAGTAGCATTTCTAATTTGTGGGGAGTCTGACATGAATAATTTGAACCTTGGAGTATATGATTTAGTGATTTGAAAATCTTTATGTTCAGGACTTACTAAGCCTCATCATTAGCAATTTCCATTGAATTGGAAAGGAGAGATGGACTACTGAATAATGTAATAATGATACTAATTCGTTTTCTGTCACTAAACCAGTATGGTCCTACTTATGCCAGTCAGCTCCAGCTAGCTGAGAATGAAACCTAAGCAGAATACTTTCAGTCAAGCTATTTTATATTTACAACTATTTTTATCACTGTTGTATTTCACATATATCCATTGCTGGGTGAATTTATTACAGATGAAATTTATTTTTCTTTTCACATAGAGTTCTATAAATAAAGGTGTTTTATTGAACACTACCAAATGGATTTGAAACTCTTCATATAACATTGCTGAAAAACCGCAACTCTTCACTCCCTCCAATTATCAGTTTCTTGGACATGCCTCTATCCCATACTGGTTGTCCCACAGTAGCTAGTGCTAAGTTGGATAAATTTTCTTACAGGAAACTCCCACTCAGTCCCTGTCAGGTTTTTTTTATTCCCCCTTCTATTTATAACTGTTCAATCAATCCTGCTGCTAATTCTCTAACCAACAGATGCTCTAAAGGCCATTCCCTTGACCCTAGATACAGTAAGACCCAACAGCAACTGCTTGTTATGAATAATCAATTTTATTATTTGCATGGAACCCAGGTCTACTTTATGTCCTGCGTTAAAACAATTAGTACCAAGTTTACAAGTAATAATAATAATAATAACAACAACAACAACAACAACAACAACAGAGTTGGAAGGCACCTTGGAGGCCTTCTAGTCCAACCCCCTGCCCAGGCAGGAAACCCTGCACCATTTCAGACAAATGGCTATCCAACATTTTCTTAAAAATTTCCAGTGTTGGAGCATTCACAACTTCTGCAGGCAAGTCATTCCACTTATTAATTGTTCTAACTGTCAAGAAATTTCTCCTTAGTTCTAAGTTGCTTCTCTCCTTGATTAATTTCCACCCATTGCTTCTTGTTCTACCCTCAGGTACTTTGGAGAATAGTTTGACTCCCTCTTCTTGGTGGCAACCCCTGAGATATTGAAACACTGCTAGATTTACACAGACACAGTAACTTTTGAACTCATTGGACTGCAATTACCTGTTTCACCCATCCCAACAGATTCCTTACAGGAACAGGTCATTTTTTGTGTGTGTGGTACATACCCAAACACATACAGTAGTATGTACATTACATAGCCTAACTCATTTCTTAACAAGTATACTCAACCACAGCTGCTTTGCAAAAATAGGTCTTACTTCTGCCCTCCCTTGTACTTTCTTGCTCCTTCACATGCGTTGAATTCCTTGTTGGTTCTTTGGCTCTGCCAAACCTAATCCACCACCCCCCTCAGTTTCCAGAGGTCCTTCTTTACTTGACCATGATCCTCTCTCTTGCTGACATATTGGGCTGGTGCCATGTAAATAAGAAACTTGCCAGCCAACCCACCATTTTTAAGCCCAGTTTCCAGGCAGCCACACCAGTGAGGAGAAAAGTCTTGTATATTCTCCTTGCACCTCGTTTTCAGCATTTGTCATAACATTGACTGCTCTACTAAATTAAAGGTAAAAGTTCCCCTCACACATATGTGCTAGTCATTCCCAACTCTAGGGGGTGCTGATCTCCGTTACAAAGCCGAAGAGCCAGCACTGTCCAAAGATGTCTCTGTGGTCCTGTGGCCGGCATGACTAAACACCAAAGGCGCATGGGATGCTGTTACCTTCCCACTGAAGGTGGTCTCTATTTTTCTACTTGCATTTTTTATATGCTTTCGAACTGCAAGGTTGGCAGAAGCTGGGACAAGTAACGGGAGCTCACCCCATTATGTGGCACTAGGGATTCGAACTGCTGAACTCCACACCTTTCTGATCGACAAGCTCAGTGTCTTAGCCACTGAGCCACCATGTCCCACTTACTAAGTAACTTACCAGTAACTCTACTTAGTTACTGGTCATTAAATCAAGAGTTACCTGAGCAATTATAAGATATATCTCGCTCACTCTTTTCTATTATCCAAAGGGGTTTTTTTCCCCCAAATCATCAAAACCAGTAATCATAAATACATTTTTTTCTGTGTAATGCAAAAAAAGCAAGACAGCACGAGAAACTTACTGTGGGGTCTGATGAGCTGAGTCACTACTGGTTTCAGTATGGAGTTACTATCCACACTGAAGAACGATCACTTAAAAAAAGGAAAGACATTTTACTTCTTCAGGGAGAATTTAACAAGGATGAAACATATATCCAAAAAGTAAAATAGTGAGATAACACAAAGAATTGATATTAATATTTCACTACCACATACTTGCCCCTAAATCCTAAAACTTTTGCTTTTAAATGTAACCCCTACCGATATGTATATAGATTTTAACCATATGAGCACAGTCATGGAATTCTAGAGAGAACAACTGCCCGTGCCTCTTTTTCTATGTCTTTCCTAATGTGTCTGTGTACACTTTCAACACCATTTTGCCGGGGATTCTGATCGAAAAGTTGACTGACTTGAATTTCCCCTCTCTCACCTGTGATTGGATTAAAGACGTTCTGACGGACCACCCACAAACAATGAGGACTGGGTCTTTCACATCCTCCTCCCTGAAGTTTAGCACTGGCTCTCCTCAGGGCTGTGTGCTCAGTCCCTACTACCTGTACTTGTTGTACACATATGACTGCATATCTTCTGATCCATCTAGCGTGGTAATAAAGTTTGCAGATGATACCACCGTATTGGGTCTTATCACAGGAGGAGATGCATTAGCATACAGGGAAGAAGTCCAGAAGTTTTTTTTTTATTTGCATTTATATCCTGCCCTTTTCCGAAGACTCAGGGCGGCTTACACTATGTTAGCAATAGTCTTCATCCTATACAAAGTCAACTTATTGCCCCCAACAATCTGGGTCCTCATTTTACCTATCTTATAAAGGATGGAAGGCTGAGTCAACCTTGGGCCTGGTGGGACTTGAACCTGCAGTAATTGCAAGCAGCTGCTCTTAATAACAGACTGCATTAGTCTGTTGAGCCACCAGAAGCCCGTTATCCACCTGGTGCTCAATAAACAACTTGCACCTGAACATCAGCAAGACAAAGGAGATGGTGCTAGACTTCCTCAAGCATAGAGACGAACCTGCCCCACTCTACATCAAGGGGGGCTGTGTGGAGAGGGTCTCCTCTTTCAAATTCTTGTTAAGTTAGTAACATGGTTGTTAAGTGAAACTGGCTTCCCCATTGACTTTGCTTGTCAGAAAGCTGATCACATGACCCCAGGATACTGCAGCCATCATAAGTATGAACCACTTGCTAAGCATCTGAATTTTGATCATGTGACCAAGGGGATGCTTCAAAGGTCATAAGTGTGAAAAAACATAAGTCACTTTTTTCAGTGCCATTATAACAACAGGTGACTACATGAACTGTTGTAAGTCAAGGACTACCTGTACACTGCCCTTCTCACTGTCATGCCTATCTTAGGAAGCATATAAGAATTCTAGCTTGTAAATAGGGGTGCAAAGATACACTGTTTCATCCAAGACATGGTGACATCTCGGCTTTGGCTGGGACAACCAAGTTGGCTTTTGCATTACTCTTTTAGCATGCCTTGTGTCTAACCAAACTTGAAAGGTCTGTTGAATTGACTGAATTTAATATCTATGCTGACACCCACACTCAAAAGATGCATGAGAGTTATTATTGACTGCCACAGATCCACCTAGTGTTTCCAGACAATTGACTGGCCACTCTCAACTTACTCAGCTGGATAGTTTAGCTTCATCGGGCCTTTTCAAGGACACATCAATATCCATAACCAGTCAGGTTAGTCTACCTTGACCCAACCATATTCTCAAAAAAGACAAAGTCAGCCAAGTAATGAGGAGAGTAATGAGGAGATAAGAGTACAAGACAAGACTGGAAATGAGAAACAGGTAATAAACAAGGCTGACATCCATCTGCCAGGACTTAAAGCCATGGTAAGTGATTGCACATAAATCCTTGCTGGAGCTTGCCTTGAGAGCTCAGATTGATATTCAGTAACCACTTCACTTATTTATTTATTTATTATTTATTATTTCAACTTTTATACCGCCCTTCTCCCGAAGGACTCAGGGCAGTTTACAGCCAAGTAAAAACAATAATACAAAAGTTAAGAACAATTTAAAAAAACTAATTTTAAATTGGCCGAAATGTAAAAATTTGCTAAAACCCATTAAAAACTAATTAAAACTATTAAAAACTATTAGGCTAGTCCTGCTCGATGAAATAAAAGAGTCTTCAGCTCACGCCGGAAGGCTCGGAGGTCGGAGAGTTGGCGCAACGTTGGAGGTAGTTCGTTCCAGAGGGCTGGGGCCCCCACAGAGAAGGCCCTCCCCCGGGGGTCGCCAGTCGACATTGTCTGGCCAACGGCACCCTGAGGAGACCCTCTCTATGGGAGCACACTGGTTGATGGGAGGCTACTGGTGGCAGCAGGCGGTCCCATAAGTAAGTATCCCGGTCCTGAGCCATGGAGCGCTTTAAAGACGGTCACTAACACCTTAAATTGCACCCGGAAGACAACCGGAAGCCAGTGCAGCCCGCGCAGGATAGGTGTTATAAGGGAGCCTTGAGCCACTCCCACTATCACCCGCGCGGCCGCATTCTGGACCAGTTGAAGCCTCCAGGTACCCTTCAAGGGGAGCCCATGTAGAGAGCGTTGAACTCTAAGTACACTTAGAATTAAACGTTGTCAGCCACTCTACCCTGCAGCTTGATGGAGGACCAACCAAGCAGAGACTACACAAGTAACTCCACAGAGAGGCAAGGACACCATGCTACTTGAACCAGGAGAGTTTAAAGAGGCAGAGAAAGCTAGAGTAAACCAAAAGTCTGGTTACTGGTTAAGCCAGTTCATTATAATTGGGAATATAAGGTTAACTTTCTTTCTTTTTTTAATTGAAAAAGTTTTACAAGATTTTTTCCCCCATATATCCCCTCTCCCCTCAATCCTAACCCTTCCCCTCCCTCCTCCCTCCTTCCCCCATCCCCTCCCCCCCCGACTTCCCAGAGCAAATACAGGGTATGTATCTAACAATCATAAACTAAAATATGCTAATTAACATAAACTCCCATCCCTCTTCTTGAACCTCAACTCCCCTTTTCCATAAAAAAAGAAGAAAAAGGAAAATATTAATACTAATACAATTACCTTCTTTTCATTTAAAAGCTATTTAGTATTTTGTTATTTCAACCTCCATTATATATATCTTTCAAATATAATCTTTCAAATATAGTGATAATTCTACCTTCTCATCTAAGTCCATTAAATTTAAAGTCCAATCTTCTGTAATAAACAATATCCCATCTTCCAATGTTGTAATATCAAAAATTATTAATCAGTATACCTTATAATCCATCATATTTATATATCCATCATACATAATAATAAACATCATCTTTCCTTATATGAATTTAACATTTACCTCATATTCTTCCCCATATTCCCCATACCTTAACTTTCTAAACAATTTACACCCCATTTATCATACAATCCATAACTTCTTTCTACTTTCTATATTCAGAAATATCGCTTATAATTTACCCTATCCCATGAAAGGAAAGTCTTTTCATTTGAAAATATTACTTCTTTACTCCTTGCTGTTTGCGTTTAATAGTTACAATCATACTTTGATCCTTCCCTACTGTTTTCTGTGTTTCTTCTCCCAAATTTACAACCCCAATTTTAGGTTGTATTTGCTTTGCTTCCTTTCCCCCTTTTTTAAGCATTCCCACCTCTCCTTTCATCTTAACGTCTAACAATGGCAAACTTCCAACCTTCAATACTTTAGTATAAAAATCTCTTGCTTTAAAAACTGTATTAAGACAATATCTCCCTCCCTTATAGTTTACTGTTAATCCAGCTGGTACATTCCATCTATACTGTATCTGGAGATTTCTAAGCTGATCCACCAAAAAAGCATATTCTTTTCTATTTCTTAACATTTTAGGAGGAATTTCTTTCAATACTACTTGTCCCAATATTTGAATTTTATTTTTATAAGAAACTTGTGAAATTTCATTCCTAATCTTCCTAGATGTAAAATAAATTACTACATCTCTTGGCAAATGTCTCTGGTTTGCAACCCATGAATTAACACAGTAATTTTTTTCAATTTGGATTTCTAAATCCACTGGTTTCTGTCCAATCAGCTGTGCAAAAGCCTCTGCAAAAATCTTTTTTAAGTCCTCTTGTTTATTTTCTTTCAAACCTCTTACTCTCAATGCAAATTCCATAACTCTGTATTGCAAAAGAATTCGCTCTTCTTCTGCTCTCTCCGCCTTGATCTGGAGCACCTCTATTTTATTTTTTAAGTCCAAATCAACTTGATTAATTTCTTCCACTTTTTCACCCAATTGTTTTGTGTATTCAACCAGAGTCTTAAATGCTGCCAGCACTTCTTCTCTCATCTCTTCATCCTCAGCTGCAACAAAATCTTTAATTTTCAATATTTTCTCCTCAATTTCCTTAATTTTTTTATCCTGAACAGAAATTTGAGCCTTCAGAAATTCCTTCAGCTCTTCTTGTAATTCATATAGTTGAACTAATGGCGTTCCAACTTCCTTGAAAACAGCAGGCTGTATTTGTACAGAAGCCATCTTACTTTAATTTTATAATTTGAAACAAAGTCAAAGTCTTTCCATAAACACAGTATTTAAGATAAATTAGGTCAGTTGTATAATCCTTCCAGCTTTCACTTTATAGTTTCTTCATATAAGCATAAATCCAGCAAGTTTAATACTGCACGAATTAGTGTATACTGCACGAATCAAGAAGAGGGCCGTGAAAATATTTACAGATCCCTCACATCCTGGACATAAACTGTTTCAACTCCTACCCTCAAAACGATGCTATAGAGCACTGCACACCAGAACAACTAGAGACAAGAACAGTTTTTTCCCGAAGGCCATCACTCTGCTAAGCAAATAATTCCCTCAACAATGTCAAACTATTTACTAAATCTGCGCTACTATTAATCTTCTCATTGTTCCCATCACCAGTCTCTTTCCACTTATAACTGTATGACTGTAACTTTGTTGCTGGTAATCCTTATGATTTATATTGATATATTGACCATCATTTGTGTTGTAAATGTTGTACCTTGATGAAGGTATCTTTTCTTTTATGTACATTGAGAGCATATGCACCAAGACAAATTCCTTGTGTGTCCAATCACACTTGGCCAATAAAAAAATTATGTTCTATTCTATTCTATTCTATTTAAGCAAAGTTATAAACTGTAACAGTGTTAATAAACACCTCTTTGACTTTCACTTTCACGCCCATTATACTCAGACACCATTTCCTTTCTTCTCAAATGGAATCCACACACGGGGTTGAGGTCTGGTACTTACATCTACTTTGCCTCCTGACATTGCTCTGTCTGGTTAAGTCAAAAATCCATTTAAACTCAATATTGATCGCAGATGTGGTCGCGGCGTTTTGCTCTGCCAAAAAAGACAGAGGCGTCCTGGATCCAGAGCTCTTCAGGTTCCCAAGGGAACTCTCCCCTTCAAGCCTCCAGGATCATTCCTGGTGCTTTTGTGGGAGCTCAACTCCACCCAATCGCTCACCTTTCCCTCTTCACCCGAGGGAAAGGTTTCCAAGCCGCTAGACAGCTGATTTTCACTGTCTTAGCGGCTCTACGCGATCCAGGGCTGGCGGTCTAAAAAGATCGTTCTCAATGACCAGGTGAGCCACAGGAAGTCCTAAGGTTAACTTTCTACAACCAAGGCACATGTCTTGGGGAAAGTATGAAATGCAATAATAAAAAAATGGGTAAAGTTTTCACCCAATGTCTTGTGCAAAGAACTCCACATTAACTAGGGCTCAAATGAATGGATGCATAAAATTGCTACTTTTGTGAATGAAATTATTAAGAGAAGGGTTGGTGATCCAAAACGCCTTCTAGGTGTTTGAGTAGCACAGTCATTAGTTGTTTTAATTCACTCATGTAACTCTTGGCATTAAGTAGATTGTTAGGAGCTGAAATGGGTCATGGATAGCCTAATGGAGTCAATATCTGTTTTATGTCTCAGAGGTTGCTAAAGTTTTCTATATTCATTAAAAACAGGGAGAAGGAAAGACAACTTGCAAAATAGGGTGACAACAATTCTGATGAATTGCCCTTTCCCCAATGTTCAATATTCAATTAAGTATATACAGAAAATCTTTCAAGGAAGAAAAATGTTTTTCTTCTACACCCAGAAGCATTTCCACTTTGTTCAGAACAGAGTAAATGCAGTATGCATAGTTTGAACCTCCTAGTAGAGGGAATATCACTATATAAAGGTGCACCCAATCCAACTATTGCCAGAATAATAGAGTGATGAGAATGCCTGAAAATATGAAAGTTTACCTCGCCATACTTTAATTCATTCTGAGGAAATAGTTTTGGCCTTTGACTGCAGTTCAGCCATGATAACTCTACTAAATATTGCGAAGAAATTCCAACATTTTTAATTGGGGCTTATGATCAAGAAATAGAAAAGTCTCAAGGTGGATTGATTTTGTATATGGTTAACTGCAGCAAGACTATTGTATGCTCAACAAAGAAAGAAGAATGAAATTCCCACAGGGGAAGAATGGATTGTGAAAAAGTCAGAACTAGCCATGGTGGAAACACTGTAGTAAACTCAGCATGACTAAAAAGATTTATCCTTTTCGTTAGCTATATAATTCTATAATATAGCTGTCTTCTTTTCTAAAAATATTTTTCTCCTTAGGAAAATAATTTATACATATTTTATACTGAGAAAACATTTTATTTCTGTCAATTCTTTGCAGGAAGTTATAATTGCATTCGTAGAACTAACAAAAGAACATTTAATTATTTAAGGAAATCGATTTGCATCAGAAATGGTCTCTGTTCCCCCTGGATTACATATCTGTCTAAGACAGCATTGTGCTCCATTTTCTTAAAATGAGCTTATTACAGTGGTGAAATCCAAATTTTTTTACTACCAGTTATGTGGACGTGGCTTGGGGGCGTGGTGTGACTTGGTGGGTGTGGCTTGGTGAGTGTGACTTGGTGAGTGTGGCTTGGTGGGCATGGCAGGGGAAGGATACTGCAAAATCTCCATCCCCTTCCCTCCTGGGGGAAGGATATTGCAAAATCTCCATTCTAACTTCACTCTGGGGCAGGGCAGAGGTAGTATTTGCCGGTTCTCCAAACTACTCAAAATTTCCACTATCAGTTCTCCGAACTGCTCAAAATTTCCGCTGCTGGTTCACCAGAAACTGTTAGAACCTGCTGGATTTCACCCCTGCCCCATTCCCTCTCCAGTCCTGGGGGAAGGATATTGCAAAATCTCCATTCCCACCCCACTCTGGGGCCAGCCAGAGGTGGCAATTTGTAGGTTCTCTGAATTACTCAAAATTTTCACTACCGATTCTCCAGAATCTATCAGAACCTGCTGGATTTCACCCCTGGCTTATTACCATAGGCCCGTCCAAAAAATGAAAATATCATGCAATGTAGGGGGACTTTTTTGTTTTTAATTTGAGATTATTCAAGCACAACATTTATCTCTTAAGAAACTTGTCAATAGAATTAAAGGTTGTCCCATAGCCATTACTACTTTTAGTAGATATTCAACAAATATTATATAGACTTTTCCTTGATCAAATGAATAACAATAAATCTCTAAATGACACTGTTAAATTATTGCCCTGAAAACTCTTAAATACAATGCTGAATTTTAAATTTGATTTATTACAATTGATTAAAAATAATTCCATTATGTAGCAGTTTATTCATTTTCATTTGAAAATAGAAATATTGCCACAACAGCTGATGGAAGTACATGTCAAGAAATCAATCCTTGATTGCTATTCAAATATAGCAACAATGATGAAATGATAACTAAAAGCTGGATTGTTTGGCCTTTACAAATCTTCCTGCTTCACTTTGAAAGAGAAATTCATTTTCTGGAAACTACAATAGCTGTCAAATTATAACAGCATTACAATAACTGGAATTCATATTCAGGTAGTCCTTGCCTACTCACAATTAGTTTCAGCAATTCTGTCACTAAGTGCCAGGGTTCCTAAGCAGAAAAAGCATATGACCATGATGGTCACATCACTTACATCACATTTGGTTGTTAAGTGAATCAATGGCAACTTTAAGATGTGTGGACTTCAATTCCCAGAAGCCACTATCTACGCATCTTAAAGCTGCCAAGGTAGAGAGTGATTGAGGGAGGAAGACATGTCAGGACACAGTGGTTATTCCTATAATTAGAGCTTCGTTCTACATAGCTGTTAATTAGTGAGAGATTTTGTGCAGGGAGAACATACCAGCCTTGGAGTTTTGCTCAACGGAATGAAGTGATTAAACATGCAGAGGAATCTAGAAACAGCTGACAAAGCAGCCTCCTGTCCTGATCCCATTTTTTTTTAAAAAGATGCATCTGCTTTTCTGAATGAAAGAAAGGGGCTTCACAAACATGTTGCAAATCACCTGTCTGGGAGGAGGTGCTGAAGAAGTAGTTCTGATTCCAACTTGACAAGTTATATGGGTGAAAATTTGAATAGAATAGAATAGAATAAAATAGAATAGAATTTTTATTGGCCAAGTGTGATTGGACACACAAGGAATTTGTCTTGGTGCATATGCTCTCAATGTACATAAAAGAAAAGATACCTTCATCAAGGTACAACATTTACAACACAATTGATGGTCAATATATCAATATAAATCATAAGGATTGCCAGCAACAAAGTTACAGTCATACAGTCATAAGTGGAAAGAGATTGGTGATGGGAACTATGAGAAGATTGATAGTAGTGCAGATTTGGTAAATAGTTTGACAGTGTTGAGGGAATTATTTGTTCAGCAGAGTGATGGCTTCCAGTTCATTCTTATTTGGCAGAATCTGCTTAGTAAAGTGATCGACTTTAGAGAAAGATTCTGTGCGAGTAGATTCTGTACAACATATCTAATCCAACTAGAATTCACCCCAAGGATATAAAGTCTACATGGACTAGTTGTTTTAAGCAAGATTTTCAAAAATTGGTTTCACTTTTACCTTCTTCCGAGGGTTGATTGGCCCAAAGTCAACCAGTTGGCTTCGTACCTAAGGCAGGACTAGCATTCAAGAGTTTCCCTGTTTCTAGCCTGATAACTTAAACTTCTATATGAACCTGGCTCTTCTGTAACCTATACAGGTAGTCCTCAGCTTATGACCACAATTGAGCCCAAAATTTCTTTGGCTAAATGAGACATTTGTTAAGTGAATTTTGCCCCATATTATGACCTTTCTTGCCACAGTTATTAAACTGCAGTTATTAGTAACACAGTCAAGTAAATCTAGTTTCCTCATTGACTTTGCTTGTCAGAAGATTATGAAAGGTGATCGCATGACCTCAGGACATTGCAACCATCATAAATATGAGCCAGTTGCCAATCATCTGAATTTTGATCATTTGCAACAGTTGTAAGAATGAAAAAAGGTCATAAGTTACTTTTTTCAAGGCCATTGTAACATTGAACATCACTAAATGAACTGTTTTACGTCAAGGACTACCTGTATACCCAATAAATAAAGGACTTCTAGGAGAAAGCTTTATTGAAACAGCATATGCACCAAGACAAATTCCTTGTGTGTCCAATCACACTTGGCCAATAAAGAATTCTATTCTATTCTATTCTATTCTATTCTATTCTATTCTATTCTATTCTATTCTATTCTATTCTATTCTATTCTATTCTAAAGGGAGCCACTGATCTTTTTGATATCTGAGAGATAAAGTTGTAGCAAAAACATGTGCAAATGAAAAGATGTTACATCATTGCTTATAAGGCAAAGACAGTAGAAGTAGCAGAGTTTCATATTTATAGAACTTTCCTCATCTTAGGAAAAGGTTCAGAGAGGCTGTTGTGATCACAGGTGGTGGTAAATGGAATTCATAGCTGGGGTTCTGTTGTTTAAGCCCCCTTACAGAATTCATATTGTATAAAGGCATGTCACTATTTGCCTTATCCTTATGTAAATGGAAATCCATTTTTTCCCTCTGAGAATCCATTATATATGCCACCGTGATGGGCCATGTTGCACACGTTGCTCAAAAGGTGTTTTTAATTCCTGTGCTTTCATCTGAAGCTAAAATATGAAGGTGTTTCTCTCTTCTTTTAATCTCTGTTAAGCTTTTCAGATACTAATTATCAATGTTGTACCTAAGGGTTGGGCAGCAGTACTCTGGCTTGGAAAAGATGGTGAGGAAAAAAAATAATCTATTAAATCTGCAGAGGACATGCAATTATCTAACAGTTTAAGAAGATGAAAATAAAATTTGGAAAGGTTGTAGAAGGTTAATAAATTGGTCACCGCATAATAAAGCAATATGGAACAGAGATAAATATCAATATTGTTAATTTAGCTAATCAAAGGCAAAGGCATAGCAAGACAGAAAACTGCTTTGGCAACAGTGCATCTGAGGAATATTTTAAGCTTGTGGTTGATCTTAAGTTGAATGTAAATCAGTAATGCAGAAGAAGCTGCAAAAAAGGGAGATATGATTTTAGCACAGTTCTAGGCTCTCACATCACAGGAAATAATTGGAATATTACTCCAGTGCATGTCTGTACTGCTCAGCTGCTCAGCTCAGAGCTTGAATATTGTGACTATGCACCCAGTCAGCTGGCTTTAAGGATTCGGATCATTGGAACAAGTTCAAGGGAAGGAACCAACAGTGATCAGAAGACTGGAAATCAGGTCCTACAAGAAGTGTGGGAATTGAGCATGTACAGCCATGACAAGACATGATTAAAGACTGATAAAATCCACACTTCAAAAATAAAAAAAAACCCTACAGAAAACGTTGGCTTCTTCTTTGTCATTCCAAAGAATTTTAATTCTGTGACTCCTGAGGACATGGACAGGTTGTTGGGTAGGTTGAACTCCACCACATGTTTATTGGACCCGTGTCCCTCCTGGATGGTGCTGGCCACTCGGGAGGTTACACGAGGCTGGCTCCAGGAAGTTACCAACGCTTCTTTGTTGGAGGGTGTCTTCCCCGCCACTTTGAAAGAGGCGGTGATGAGGCCCCTCCTCAAGAAGCCCTCCCTGGACCCGGCTGTTTTAGCGAACTATCGTCCAGTCTCCAACCTTCGCTTCTTAGCGAAGGTTGTTGAGAGTGTGGTGGCAAATCAGCTTCCTCAACACCTGGAGGAAACTGTCTATCTGGACCCGTTCCAGTCTGGTTTCAGACCCGGTTACAGCACCGAGACGGCTTTGGTCGCGTTGGTGGATGACCTCTGGAGAGCCCGGGACAGGGGTTGTTCCTCTGTCCTGGTTCTATTAGATCTCTCGGCGGCTTTTGATACCATCGACCATGGTATCCTGCTGCAATGGTTGGGGGGATTGGGAGTGGGAGGCACCGTTTATTGGTGGTTCTCCTCCTATCTCTCTGACCATTCGCAGACGGTGTTGGCAGGGGGGCAGAGGTCGGCCCCAAGGCGCCTCACTTGTGGGGTGCCTCAGGGGTCTGTTCTCTCGCCTCTCCTGTTCAACATCTATATGAAGCCGCTGGGTGAGGTTATCTGTGGTTTCGGGGTGGATTATCATCTGTACGCTGATGATACTCAGCTGTACATTTCCACCCCGAACCACCCCAATGAAGCCGTTGAGGTGATGGGCCGGTGTCTTGAGGCCGTGCGGGTCTGGATGGGGAGGAACAGGCTCCGACTCAACCCTTCCAAGACAGAGTGGCTGTGGGTGCCAGCGTGCCGGTACAGTCAGCTTACACCATCGCTGACTGTGGGAGAGGAAGTACTGACCCCCAGGGAGGGAGTGCGCAACTTAGGCGTTCTCCTGGATGATCATTTGACAGCCGTCGCCAGGGGAGCTTTTTATCAGGTCCACCTGATCCGCCAGTTGCTCCCCTTCCTTGACCGGGACGCCTTACACACGGTCACTCACGCCCTCGTCACTTCCCGCCTGGACTATTGCAATGCTCTCTACATGGGGCTCCCCTTGAAGAGCACCCGGAGGCTCCAGTTAGTCCAGAACGCGGCCGCGCAGGTGATAGAGGGAGCACCGCGCTGCTCCCATATAACACCTATCCTGCGCGGCCTACACTGGCTACCGGTAGTCTTCCCGGTGCAATTCAAGGTTTTGGTTACCACCTTTAAAGCGCTCCATGGCTTAGGACCGGGATACCTTCGAGACTGCCTTCTGCTGCCGATTGCCTCCCAACGACCTGTGCGCTCCCACAGAGTGGGCCTCCTCAGGGTGCCGTTGACCAAACAATGTAGGTTGGCGACCCCCAGGGGGAGGGCCTTCTCTGTGGCGGCACCAGCCCTGTGGAACGAGCTTCCTCTGGGATTACGACAACTCCCCGACCTCCGGACCTTCAGACGTGAACTGAAGACTCTATTATTTCAGCGTGCGGGACTAGCCTAAGAATAAAATGTTTTAGCTAAATTTTAATGGGGGTTTTACCGGTTTTTACTGTTTTAGTGATCAGGCCATGATAATATTTAGTTTTAACTGGGTTTTAATGTTTACTTATTATATCTAGACCCGTTCCAGTCCGGCTTCCGGTCCGGGTACAGCACGGAGACAGCTTTGGTCGCATTGGTGGATGACCTCTGGAGGGCCAGGGATAGGGGTTGTTCCTCTGCCCTGGTCCTGTTGGATCTTTCATCGGCTTTTGATACCATCGACCATGGTATCCTGCTGTGCCGGTTGGAGAGTTTGGGAGTGGGAGGCACCGTTTATCGGTGATTCTCCTCCTATCTCTCTGACTGGACGCAGACGGTGTTGACAGGGGGGCAGAGATCGACTGCGAGGCGCCTTACTTGTGGGGTGCCTCAGGGGTCGATTCTCTCGCCTCTCCTGTTCAACATCTACATGAAGCCGTTGTGTGAGGTCATCAGTGGCTTCGGGGTGAGTTATCAGCTGTACGCTGATGACACTCAGCTGTACTTTTCACCCGGGCCACCGCACCGAAGCTGTTGAACTGCTGTCTCGTTGCCTGGAGGCCGTACGGGTCTGGATGGGGAGAAACAGACTCAGACTCAATCCATCCAAGATGGAGTGGCTGTGGATGCCGGCACCCCGGTACAGTCAGCTGCAACTGCTGCTGTCTGTTGGGGGCGAGTCACTGGCCCCAACAGAGAGGGTACGCAACTTGGGCGTTCTCCTGGATGGACGGCTGTCGTTTGAAGATCATTTGGCGGCCGTCTCCAGGAGAGCCTTCTACCAGGTTCGCCTGGTCCGCCAGTTGCTCCCTTCCTTGACCGGGACGCCTTACACGGTCACTCACGCCCTCGTCACTTCCGCCTGGACTATTGCAATGCTCTCTACATGGGGCTCCTTGAAGAGCACCGGAGGCTCAGTTAGTCAGAACGCGGCCGCGCAGGTGATAGAGGGAGCACCGCGCTGCTCCCATATAACACCTATCCTGCGCGGCCTACACTGGCTACCGGTAGTCTTCCCGGTGCAATTCAAGGTTTTGGTTACCACCTTTAAAGCGCTCCATGGCTTAGGACCGGGATACCTTCGAGACCGCCTTCTGCTGCCGATTGCCTCCCAACGACCTGTGCGCTCCCACAGAGTGGGCCTCCTCAGGGTGCTGTTGACCAAACAATGTAGGTTGGCGACCCCCAGGGGGAGGGCCTTCTCTGTGGCGGCACCAGCCCTGTGGAACGAGCTTCCTCTGGGATTACGACAACTCCCCGACCTCCGGACCTTCAGACGTGAACTGAAGACTCTATTATTTCAGCGTGCGGGACTAGCCTAAGAATAAAATGTTTTAGCTAAATTTTAATGGGGGTTTTACCGGTTTTTACTGTTTTAGTGATCAGGCCATGATAATATTTAGTTTTAACTGGGTTTTAATGTTTACTTATTATATCTAGACCCGTTCCAGTCCGGCTTCCGGTCCGGGTACAGCACGGAGACAGCTTTGGTCGCATTGGTGTATGACCTCTGGAGGGCCAGGGATAGGGGTTGTTCCTCTGCCCTGGTCCTGTTGGATCTTTCATCGGCTTTTGATACCATCGACCATGGTATCCTGCTGTGCCGGTTGGAGAGTTTGGGAGTGGGAGGCACCGTTTATCGGTGATTCTCCTCCTATCTCTGACTGACGCAGACGGTGTTGACAGGGGGCAGAGATCGACTGCAGGCGCCTACTTGTGGGGTGCCCCAGGGGTCGATTCTCTCGCCTCTCCTGTTCAACATCTACATGAAGCCGTTGTGTGAGGTCATCAGTGGCTTCGGGGTGAGTTATCAGCTGTACGCTGATGACACTCAGCTGTACTTTTCCACCCCGGGCCACCCCAACGAAGCTGTTGAACTGCTGTCTCGTTGCCTGGAGGCCGTACGGGTCTGGATGGGGAGAAACAGACTCAGACTCAATCCATCCAAGATGGAGTGGCTGTGGATGCCGGCACCCCGGTACAGTCAGCTGCAACTGCTGCTGTCTGTTGGGGGCGAGTCACTGGCCCCAACAGAGAGGGTACGCAACTTGGGCGTTCTCCTGGATGGACGGCTGTCGTTTGAAGATCATTTGGCGGCCGTCTCCAGGAGAGCCTTCTACCAGGTTCGCCTGGTCCGTCAGTTGCGTCCCTTTCTGGACTGGGATGCCTTATGCACGGTCACTCATGCTCTCGTCACTTCCCACCTGGATTATTGCAATGCTCTCTACATGGGGCTACCCCTGAAGTGCACTCGGAGACTCCAGTTAGTCCAGAATGCAGCTGCGCGGGTGATCGAGGGAGCTCCTCGTTGCTCCCGGGTAACACCGCTCCTGCGCAGTCTGCACTGGCTACCTGTGGTCTTTCGGGTGCGCTTCAAGGTTTTGATTACCACCTTTAAAGCGCTCCATGGCTTAGGGCCCGGGTACTTACGGGACCGCCTGCTGTTACCTTATGCCTCCCATCGACCCGTACGCTCTCACAGAGAGGGTCTCCTCAGGGTGCCGTCCGCCAAGCAATGCCGGCTGGCGGCCCCAGGGAGGGCCTTCTCTGTTGGAGCACCTACGCTCTGGAACGACCTTCCCCCCGGTTTGCGCCAAATATCTGACCTTCGGACCTTTCGCCGGGAATTAAAAACTCACTTATTTATTCAAGCGGGACTGGACTGACTGATTTTTTAAATTCCAAATTTTAAAGTTTTAATCCTTTGTAATTTTATATGGGGTATTTTAGGTTAGGTCAATCTGACGGTTTTAATTCGGCCACTATTGAATAGGTATTTTAAATTGATATTTTAACTTTGTATACTTGCTGTTTTTATTTTTGGCTGTACACCGCCCTGAGTCCTTCTGTTGTGACCCAGGTTCCTGGACCCGGACTCCTGGACTCGGATGATTCAGAAAGTGAGGGAGAAGACCTGGCAAGCCCTGTTTCTCTTGAGCCCTTTCCCTCCCTGGCACCCACTCAAAGGGAGGAGGAGGGGCCGGCAAGACCTGATTCCCTGGAGCCTTCTTCTGATTTGGCAATGCCCCAAGAACAGTTTTGGAGTGATGCAAGGCTGCGCAGGCGTGATCGGCGTGCGCAGCAGAAGGAGTGTTGGGGGAAAGCCAAATCATAATTGTCATGCAGTGACATCTGCAGAGACTATAAATAGGAGGCGGGACTTCCTGGTTTTTTGTCTTGGACAAAGCAATGAATTGGCGCGGGCTAACTGTCTCAATGGAGGGAAGAATATATTCGTGAGTAATTCTGGCCTTATCTATAATTTCCTCGTTATCTCCAGAAACTTGGCAGGCCCGTGGGTAGACGTGGCCAGGACATGTATCTATGTAAATAAAAGGAGAAAAGAAGGCCTCTGACTGACTCTTTGCTGGGAGTATTGGGGGGAGGGAAACAGAACACCTTCGGGAGAAGGGCGGTATAAAAATTTAAATAAATAAATAAATAAATAAAATATTGTTTTTAATATGCCTGTGAACCGCCCTGAGTCCTACGGGAGATGGTGCGGTATATAAGTTTGATAAATAAATAAATAAATAAATAAATAAATAAATAAATAAATAAATAAATAAAAATTCAGCATCAGTAAAATGATAGCACATTTTAGGAATAAGAGAAATAGGAGCATATGTTGTGTAGAGCCATTTAGTAAAATAGTAATGATGCCTTGAGGACTATTTCACATAATATTGATCTTACATAAACTGCTTACATGTGGTGAAAATTAATGAACATGATTGTTTCCACTAATGGTCAATATTTATTTATTGGACTAATTAGTGTCCCAAAGGTGCTTTTTCAAAAGGCAAAGTGGATTTTGTTTTTCCTTGAAGACCTTTCGCTTGTCATCCAAGAAGCTTCTTCAGAACTTCAGCAAAAGGTCTTCAAGGAAAACCAAAGGAAGTCCAGCTGTCTTTTAAAAAATCCGCTTTGGGACAGCCATGACCTGGATGACTGAGAATTTCCATAGACATTGAACTACTGTATTAGTGATTTTTCTGTGACCACAACACCACCACCATTATAGATCAAAGTGTATCAGTTTTAATCCACTGTAATTTATGTAGTATGAACACAAATATAACATTTTATATGAATTCACCATTATTTTTATATTTTCGGAGAACATTTGTGACTGATTAAAAATTATTTTTAAGTGGGGAGGGTCTCACTCATCTGACCAAACTACATTCAGCTCCTTTTTTCCGGGGTTGCCTGAATTGTGGCTTGTGCTTCTGGAGGAGGTCCCCAAGCCCAGCCTTGGTGCTTGATTCCCCTTCAGATCACATGAACAAGGGGAAGGGAATGCCCACCACAATGGGGGGGATTCCGTACCTGGATCAATCAATCAATCAATCAATAAGCAAGCAACCAGAGGAGCTGTATTCTCAATGTAAGCAGAAAACGTTATCTTCATCTTGTAGCCCAATAAAACAAGAAAGTCAGTAACAGTGAGTTAATATGGCTCAGAAATTAAGTTATACTAAATAAATGAGGTGTGAATAGCACAGAACAGGTGCGAAGAATTAATACTTCTTCTGTCAGACACATTTCATAAAACATGCAGATTTGTGACTGGAGGCTTTTAGGACTGGAATGATAACATGATATTCATATTTCTCATATTTTAAAAGGCAGCATGTTTTGTGGAATAAAGCATTTTTTTTTAAATGAGGTACAGACTGGAAATATTCAAAACTTCATCCACACAATTGTCCCTGTTATTCAGCCTCCCATGCATTATACTGTATACTGCAGAATGTCTCAACTTTGGCAACTTTAAGGTGTATGGACTTCAGCAGTCGACTGGGGAATTTTGGGAGTTGAAGTCCACACTCTTAAAGTTGCCAAGGTTGAGAAACACTGACCAAGATGAATTTAAAGAGAAGGAATATGCAGAAATGAGCTTTTCTTCTGTGTGCAAAGCAATCCATTGGGGGAGAAAGAATAATTGGACTCTGACAATTATTTCGAAGATATACTCCACCTCCCAGGAGAGTCTTTAAAGTTTTTTTAAAAACTATCTCTTGGCTATTGATTTCAGTGGGAATATAATTTTGTATCCTCAGTCATTCAGATTGTCAATTGCTTCTGTCCGAAATGTTTAATTATCTCCAACTATGGAGAGCAGGCAGTCTTTCCCTACCTAGACAATTTAATTATTAATATACTACAATTCTGCTAGACTAACTCTAATAGTTTTTTACGTAAATATTGTAACATATTTCACATTCTCACTTATATACACCAACTTTCTAAAAACCCCTTCAAACAAATTTCACTGCAGCAGTATCAATTAGTGTATGTTTTAGTGACATCTTCTGGATGAAATTATTGTTGAACAGAACTGGTGGAGGTTTTTTTTTTAGTGTCTTACAGTTTTAGTTTCTTTGGCCCTCATATAAAAGCCTGGGTGTAAATAGACTGAGCTGCCTTGGAAAGTTTTATGATGCTAGTAAATTTGGATTAATAAACTAATCAAGTAAAGCTTTAGTCAAACATTCAATTTTATAATTTGGTAAGTGCAAATGGTCCGTTACAATTTGGTCAGTAAAAGGCCAATTTGTTCTGACCCAGCCTTAGCAGAAAAAAGAAATACTCCTTGTCCCCAAAAAACCCTCTTTATTATCTCCTGTGAATTAATGGCATTCACACATTTAATCGGTGATTGCTTGCTATCTTTGAAAAGCTAGAAAACAGATTGCAAACCTGTATTTAATGTCCTGTCTAGTTTCATTGTTGGAAGTTGAGGATTTCCCATTAATGCTGACAGTAAGGTTAGCATGGTACAAAAAAAATAATAATTTGCCCTATCAAAACTCCTTGCTTAAATTTTTAAATATGACACTAAAAGGACATTTAAATGTGACACTCAAAACCAACTTTTTAAAGTTATGACTGACAGAAGGATTTAATTTATTCTATTCTCACATATTATTTTCCATTCTGGAAAAAAAATAGCTGAAAGCAAGAAATATTTTCAGAATTGCACTGAATGTAAAAGTATAGTTTTCACCATGGTGCTATATACAGTATTTGGAAACTATTGTTTCAAAATTCAGATCATTTTTACTTTTTTAGTGGCTATTTTCAAAAAATCCCTTGGACTGCAAGGCGATCAAACCGGTCAGTCCTAGAGATCAACCCTGACTGCTCTCTAGAAGGCCAGATCCTGAGATGAAACTCAAATACTTTGGCCACCTAATGAGAAGGAAGGACTCACTGGAGAACAGCCTAATGTTGGGAAAGATTGAGGACAAAAGAAGAAAGGAATGACAGAGAACGAGGTGGCTGGATGGAGTCACTGAAGCAATTGGTGTGAGCTTAAATGGACTCTGAGGGATGGTAGAAGACAGGAAGGCCTGGAGGAATGTTGTCCATGGGGTTGCGATGGGTTGGACCTGACTTCGCAACTAACAACCTTTTTAAAAAATAGTGTTATAATTCCAGGGGATACGTTTCCTTCTCCGGTCATGCAATTTGTTTTATAGTTTAACTTAATTTTGATTTTGTTACCATTAATCATTCAGAACTGTAAATTTCTTTGAGCAATTTTAATAGAGAAGCAAGTAAGATATTTTTAAAATATGCAGGGGCTACAGTCAAAACTCTACTAAACTGTTTAAATTGTTTAAATTTAGCCAATGAGACAGAGGAATTCCATACAAAAAAACCCCTACATTTGGAAGTGTCAAAAGTCGAAGCATTTTAGAGCTCTGAGTAATAGATTTAATTTAACTCTCAGTTTTATTCTCTTACTCTTTCATTGTGAAGATAGATTCTTGCTCTATTTGCCAATAATACCTTTGATTGGTTTATTTTTCATATACTAGAAATTCAGCTCTATGAGACGTACCCTAACAATTTGGTCCAAAGTAGCTAAAGTAAGTTACTAAAGTAAATCAATATTAAATAGAGATGCATACTACTGTTCATTTATTCTTCAGAAGCATCTTTTTCGGCCTCTAGAAACAGTGAAACTGAGCTGTGTAGCAAGCTATTGTTGTAGGGCTTTACACATTGTTTTTATGTTTGTCTTGTGTGTGATTTTTTAAAAATATAATTTTAATTGCTATGACCTGTCGAGAATACGGTATATTTGAAATCAGTAGTGTAGCACTGATGATACAGGAGCATAACAACAAGGTACCTGTTACTGCCTCTGCTTCTGCATTTTGGAAGAGTGGTAGCTTTCTGATGGTCTTCAAGGACAGCCCCACATAGAGTTCACTGGATAGTTTAGTCACAAGGTGACTGTGGCACATTAGCCATCTGAAGGGCCTCCTGGTTGAGGAACAGTGCAGTTGGTGTGCTTGATGAGCCTGTGTCAAGATTGTCGTAGAGCAGCAGCTACAAGTCCAGCAGGGCCCACAGGTACCAATTTAAAGGGGAAGTGCAGTTCTGTTCAAAACACTGAAAATGTCTTTAACCTGGGGAAGGGAGTAAAAGCCATAGCCAATGAGGATTGAGCCAAAGCCTGTTCCTCCTCATCTAGACCCAAACAGCCTCCAAACCAACACCAATTGGAAACTACCATTGAGGAAGGGGGCAAATGACTACAACAGCCCCCACCTCTAAACCCTGCAGACAGTCCATGAAGAGGGAATGGAACAACTTGCCATAGCCAACTCGCTATGGCAAACTCACTATGGACAACTTGGTGCAGGACAACTCGCCATAGCCAACTCCCTGCAAGACAACTCATTGTGGGACAATTTAGCAATTCTATTTGATTATTTAAAATAAATAAAAATTATTTTCATTTTTGCCATTCACATTTCATTCTGTCCCTTCTTTTGCATCCTTTCTTTTGTGATTCTATTCCACCATTTCTTTGATATTAGTGTAAATCTTGTCCTGCAGTGAGAGTTGACCTGTGGCGAGATGGCCCTGGTGAGTTGTCCTGCAGCAAGTTGGCCATGGTGAATTGTCATAGGCCCCCATGAAGATACTGTCGTGAACAATATGAAAAGCTGCTGAGAGATAAAGGAGTACTAGGATGCAACAACCCCGTAGTGATTCCATCAAAGATTATAGACAAGTGTGACCCTAGCACTATCTCCATAAGTAAAAGGTAAAGATTCCCCTCGCACATACGTGCTAGTCATTGCCGACTCTAGGGGGCGGTGCTCATCTCCGTTTCAAAGCCGAAGAGCCAGCGCTGTCCGAAGACGTCTCCGTGGTCATGTGGCCGGCATGATTCAACGCCAAAAGCGCACGGAATGCTGTTACCTTCCCACCAAATGTGGTCCCTATTTTTTCTACTTGCATTTTTAAGTGCTTTTGAAACTGCTAGGTTGGCAGAAGCTGATACAAGTAATGGGAGTTCACCCTGTTACACGGCAGCACTAGAAATTCGAACCGCCAAGCTGCAGACCTTTCGATCGACAAGCTCAACATCCTAGCCCGAGCCACAGTGTCCCATACTATCTCCATACAGTCCATACTGTCTCCATAGTATGCTCCAAAGGTTACAGACTACAGATTACCAGAGTTGGGAGGGACTTTGTAGGTCATCTAGTCCAACCCCCTGCCCAAGCAGGAGACCCTACACCATTTCTGACAAATGGCAGTCCAATCTCTTCTTGAAAGCCTCCAGTGATGAAGCTCCCACAACTTCTGAAAGCAAGCTGTTCCATTGGTTGATTGTTCTGTCAGAAAATTTCTCCTTATTTCTAGGTTGAATCTCTCCTTGATCAGTTTCCATCCATTATTCCTGGTCTGGCCTTCAGATAACTTGGAAAATAGCTTGACCCCTTTCTCTCTGTGGCAGCCCCTTAAATATTGGAACACTATCATATCTCCCCTAGTCCCTCTCTTCACTCGACTAGCCACGCCCAGTTTCTGTAACCATTCTTCATATGTATTAGTCTCCAGTCCCCTAATCATCCTGGTTGCTCTTTTCTGAACTTTTTCTAGAATCTGAACATCTTTTTTATAGTGTGGTGACCAAAACTGGATGCAGTATTCTAGGTGTGGTGTTACTAAAGCTTTATAGAGTGGTATTAGTACCAGTGTAAGGGAATTTATGTCTTTCTTAGCTAGTTGTATCACAGTATTCTATAATGAGGCAACCCCACCATGGGTTTATTTTGATCCATGGTCAAATTCACAGAGGACCCAATATTTCTTGCTGGATAACTTCTAGTGAGCAGTTATATTTAATAACAATAATGGCAAAAGGACATACTGCTGGGATCTGCACATATACTAGGATGATATATTACAACATCCTAGGTTCTTGGGGAAAACTCAGTGAATATGAAGGCCAACACAGGCTAAAGAACTGACAACTGTGACTTCACATTGTGGTGAACAGATAAAAATAATTACATTTGTATGCCTTAGTTTTTTCCACATCCATTGACAATATTGTTTTCTGCTATCAGCAAAGATGATAAACAACATTTATCCCAATGATACCATATTATTTAAAATAAGAAACAACAAACAAAATGTCCAGCTTTTGTAACAAAATTTATTTTTCTTCCTCAGATACAAATTCAAACATCAAACAAACAGATTGAGTGGAAAAATACTAGTATAATCAACATTGAAAATTTTATCATTTAATAAATAGAACTTTGGCATTCAAAATTCTAGCTGTAAATGCTACTTTAAAAAAAGTTACAAAAAGAGGGTAGACAAGAATGACAGGCCTAGAGATGAGCCAGCCAGTGGCTCTTTAAAAATAAAAACAGCAACAACACTGAATGCATTTCGATTTAAGTCATGACAACTCTATGTACACATGAGGTATTCTGAGCGGCTCAAAAACTGAACCCAACATTGAAGAACTACCAGCATTAGAAAACTGATCCAGTTTAAGTCTGCTGTGCTTTGAAGGAGAGCCCTCTTTTCCCTTCCCTTGCCACTGCCTTAACAACGATATACCTAATATATACAAAAGGACACTCTGACTGAATTTCCTGCATATTCTCCACCATGTACAGAATAGCTGGTAAAAACAGACCAGATTAAGTTTCAAAGGTAAAAAATATTTCTATTTACGAAAAGTTTCTCACACTTTTATAAGCTAAAAAGTCTCAAAAATCAGAGGAAACAAAGTGCAAATTTTGATACTTTCATAGCTATTAAAATGTTACTTTTAAGCCATGAACAAAAATAAGAGGCACAGAGTTACAAAGAGATGGAAGTAATACTCCAGTGACTGTTGGTTTATTGATCGATTCACCTAATTTTTAATATCCATTGTCTTTTTACAGAATAGTAGCTTTGCCTTCAATTTTTTTGGAAATCCAAATCTAGAATATGATGTCAAATCTCTTTTATGTTTAGAGTTATTTTTAAATATACACAGATTTACAGAAGCATTGTTGAATAATAAATTTGGGGGTTAGGTGAATTTAGTCCCAGTTTAAGTTTTAGGCAGCGTAAAACTGATGCACACCTCATCTTGCATTTATTTTTTATCCTCATTCTGGAATCTAACAAGATATTATTTTTCACAATTTTTCCAAAGGGGGTGGGATAGGAATAAATAACTTAAAAAACTAATTTGTAGAGTAATAAAAAAGTTAAAAAATAATTTTGGTTCATTTATATTACTTTTTTAAAAAATATCTATATCCAGGGTGACTGATTATGGCAAACCTACTAAAAATGATCTCTGTGCTCATAACTTACATTCCAAAAACTTAAATATTTAACACCTAACTCTACCCTTATATAATGACGAAGTACTGATTTGGGCATTAATGTCAGAGCTAAGTCAATTTTCCAAATAGGATCATTGACCCTGCTTTACAAAAAATCAAATCAAGTTTATACTACAGTACTAAATTTGAATACTGTACATACAAATGGCATATAAATAACTGCATTAGGCATGTATGAAAGTAACTTTCTAAATTCCTTTTTAGGATACATTCTTAAATTATAGTAGTTACTATAGAATGCCATCTACACATCTGTAAAAATTCAACCTTGACATATGAAATATGTAAATTTTGCCTTCATCTTTGCTGACAAACCTATCTACATTTTATTTATTAGTAATACTTTTTCAGCTCTTTGAATGATCTCCTGTATCTGGGGGAAAAGGTTGTCATGACTAAATCAACTTAGTAATACCATTGTGAACCATTTTTTCTAAAAAGCTATTATTAGTTAACCATTTTTATAACATGTGTTGAATGAGGCCACACACATATTCAATGAAAAAACTCATGCATCTCTTATGCAGAACTCAAACTACTAAATAGCCATTGTAAACAGGTAAGTTCTTCAGATTCCAAAATTGCTAAGTTATTACTAATAAAATAATACTGTGCATTTATGGTTCATTTAATTTTGTCCTTCTGTCTTTGGTTACCATCTTTGATTGTTTTCATTTCACTAAGACACATTAAACTAATTACCAGGACATATGGAGCCTTTATTGGAGAAACAAATCTCTTTCTATATACTGCATAACCTACATACAAGCAGTTGCAGATGCCTTCTCCCTGTTATTTAGCATTTGAGGATAAATCTAGGTCCTTCCCTGTTTAAAGCAGGAACAAATACCTGATGCTTTCCACTCAGCAATCTCTATCAAATGCTTGAACAGGTTTGTGATTCACAGCATACTCTTCTTTTTTACTCGCCAGTTTGATAGGCCAAAATGTCAGAAATCACCACCTCATTTTAGTTGTTCCAATGAATGGGTAAGAAGAAAAGAGGGTCGTACTAATAGCCCTAATTCCCAACACTCTGTGTTTGCTGGTAGTGTAAAGAAGGCCACACAGATGTACAGCCTCAGGTCTTCTCTAAAACACTAGAGATCCTTATCAACACACATCCATTGGGAGTCTCCTCTATTCGACCAATGAATTGCAGTCACTGAGAGTTGTTGACAACAGAAATGCAGCTGAAATGCATGCTACACCTTTGTATTTTCACTGGATATGAGTGGAAGGATGGGGTGAACACTAAAGCAAGTCCCCCAAAGTGCTGCAGAGCAGTGGCTTTGTTTTTAACAAATTGCCTAGTCAAGTTTTATCTATTTATTTACGAGAATACATATATGAACCTTAAACTGAAATAATTATATTATTTATTGTTAAAACAAATTATCCATTTTTTTTCACTGACATCTTAGTTACAAGTGTTTTTTAAGCTTGGCAGCTTTAAGATATGTGGACAGCATGCTGGCTGGACAATTCTAGGAATTGAAGTCTAGGTTAAAGTTGCCAGGTTTTAAACCACTGCTCTACAGCATATTAGGAGGCATGTCTTGCTACACAATTCTTATTTCAAGGGCAAAAATGACAACTTTTTAAAAATACGAATTGTAAAATAATTTGTCAAACCTTTTTTTTTAAAGGTTCATAAACATGCATAGAGTATGATGTTAAACTACATTAGTTAAACAAATATCTTGGCAAGGATCAAAAGTATCAGGTATCTGAGATAATTTCTCAAAAATTAGTTCTTCCTTGAGTGTTATATGATTGTCTATTCAAAGTAAAAGTGGCTGTATGACCTCATGAAGTTATAAAGTAGACAAATAGGATGGTTGTTAAAGGAAAGAAGTTAAACAATCCAGCTAACTAGTTAATTAAAATCTGTTATTTGTAGCCCATGCAAAAATAAAATTTCTTGACAATTTTTGTCAAAAATCTACTTCCACAAACTGCTCTTATCTTTTTTGTGAAAGATTCTTTCTTAATAATAATATAATACTGCAGTTAAAAATTGTTTGCAAGATAGAGTTAAGTAGAATATAAAATGAGAACATTTAGAATCACAAAATGACATTTGTGCTTCTTAATAGCATAGTGTAGTAAGAAAGTTAGGCTTGCACTCATTGTTCATTGGTGAGAAAGTGAATCAGGTTCTGATCATTCACCCCTTCATCTGCATAGATATGAATTTAAAGTTACAATTATAAGTACTGCTCAATTTTATTTCTAGTAATACTCTTGGGATTGTGATTTTAATATTTTAAATTCAGGCCTCAATCAGCAGTATTAAGGATCTTTATCCTTTACTAGCTGCTTCTATATAATATTTACAGATGTGCATTTAAAACAATTGAGCATCAGTTAGGTTCAATATTAACATAAATTTCCACAGATAGTATAGTCATCAGAGTAGAAATAAGCTCCTATTAAAATAAATATAACTTTAAAAAGGCCAATTTTTTAAACTGCATCATATACAAATAAAATGTAAATTTGAATCACACAAAATGTGAAAATATCAATCTAAAACCATGGTTTAAAAACTGTTTAAGGAAAAATATTAATGTAAGAAATTGAGAATAGTAATCCATTTCTTGCTCTTTAAGCATCAACTTTTGGCAAGATTGAAGTTATGAGCCTCATGGCATCTATGAGCATCATGCATTGTATTTAGTTAATCTCCTTTTTTTCAAAGAAGGTGTTTTTTGTTGATTGTAGAATAGATTGTCAGAATAAAATGGTATCAGGCTTGTCTTGACAAATGGTGTATAAATTTTTAACACAGCAAAATATATAAACCTGGATTACAAAGTGGCATACCTTTAATTCAGGCATTTTAATACTGCATCTATGAAGGTTGGCGCTGCTGATTTCATCCAAGTCCTCTTCTGGCAATAAGAAGAACTTAAGAATATTTGCCTGAAGGTTTTTATGCCAGTAATGATATAATTTTGAAGCAACTATATTAATTATTCATCAAGATCTGCTGTTTCAGATTGCCAGAAAAAAATCAGGTTTCTTTAAGGCTTTTTATTTTTCTGTGTCCTGGAATTCAAACATTCACATTCAGCGGACAATACTTTGCCCAAATTTCAAACAAAGAGTAAATATATATTGTTATGAAGATATTACACTTAAATGTTTTTGATTTTTTTTAAAAAAAATCTTTTATCAAAACCATTTTTGCCCAACCTAATTAACGCAAAAAAGCTTAATAGTTGGTGACTAAATTCTAAGTCTGAAACCCTTCCTTCTCTGAAATGTGAATGTTTTTTCATCTTTTTTTTTTCCTTTGCATAACACAAGAACTGCAGAATAAAACAATAATCAAACTGGGAATTGCAACCCTTAAAGAGCATATAATTTTTACCAATAATTTTTTGTGTGGCCCAAACCATCAGTACTACCTGCATTCAAAAAAATATTTGTTATGACTCTGTATCTTCATCCACTGTTCTAATACCTGACCTTCAAATAACCAAGCATGTCCAACTGCTTTTGTCACGAAGATTCTCCAGCCTATCTTCTACCTAAAGCTCGCTGAACCACTGTTATAGTGCCCTCTTCTGGCAATTCCATTTTTACTTCAGAAAACACTGTATTTTCTTTTATCAGCGTAACAAAAGAAATAAAAACCATTTTCAAAAGAACAACATTATTCACAGCTTTGACCTACATTCAGTAGTTTTAAAGAAAATAGATTTTTTTTTCTTGCAGCACAAAATCTCTTCGAAAGAAGAGCATGTTATCTGCATGAATTATGCATGAAACCTTTTCACCTGGCACAGCATTTGCTTTCCAGTATTGTTTGCAACAGAAACATGAGGAACTAAAACCAGAGCAGCATTTAATAACTTAGTTGCTAGTGTGAGGCCAAGATGTCATCACTGTGTAATGCAATTTTCTCCCATGTCCTGAGCATAGCAGTCTGAAATTATAGTCCTCAGTTCATCAATATCTTTCCGTAACTGACAAACCTCTGAGAGCTTCTTTGAGAGACTTTCTGCGCTATGGTGCTTCTCATCTTCAGAGGAACAGTTCATTGCTGTTAAAGAAGAACCAGAGCTAGAAGTTAAACAAGTCACCAGTTCAAAACATACAATTATAAATGACCTAATTCTGCTGTGCTACAGAAAGAATATGTAAATGTTTTGCTTTCTTGACAAAGTGTGTATTGTTATGATCACTTTAAAATTAGAGATATTATAGAGAAGAAAGTCAGCTTCTTGGATTTTAATTTTCTGCCTACTAAAAATTGAATGTGGAAAGAAGGATGAGTTCTTAGGGAAGCAATTTTGATCAAACGGTATTCTCTGGTAGAGGATTTATTTGTTTTTATTTTCTGCCAGAATTAGAAGTTAACTTGAGAAAATTGATAATAATACCCAATTCAGGCAGTCACCAGAACAGATGAAATCCAAGCCAGTAAAAAGAAATGAGGCCGTAATAAAGTTTATTTTGGGGGAAATTGGAGTGTTCTACTTAACTGAAATTACTAGAACTTCTTGCTCCTTAGGCTTTTTAAAAGGGAATTAAAATGAGAGCATGATACTTTGAGGTAAAAACCTAGCAGTGGCACCACAGGCTGTCTGTTTCAAAGAACCAATTTTCAGCATGACTTCATGCTGAAATGTGTTATTTAAAAAAAACCAAAACCCAGATACAAATGGAACTTATTGCATGGCTGCTTGGAGACCACAAAGATCATACAAACTATGCTGTGGAAAAGCTGCAGGGAGCCCAATATTGTATTATATCTTATTATATTTGCCAATGATTAAATTTAATTCTCAAACATAACTGAATATTTTTGAATTACAATTGTGGAAAATAAGTCTTTCATATATACTGTATATCTCTTTTTCCAATTCTAGGTGACTTGAACTTATTAGTATTTTACCTAAGTGAGAAATGTACATCAATCTGGAGCTCCTACTCCACTCTTACTAATGTTCCTAGATTTTCCTTTCCTAGGTCTACTCAAAAAGAAATAGTAGGCATCTCTATCTGCATTACTTACATTGGATTCCGAGCAGCAAGGACAGGTTAGGTTCTTTGCCCTGAGCTCTGTGAGTAAGAATACTGCAAAGTGCTTTCAAGTCAGACAGACAGTGAGACATCTCTATGAACAACTGATCTGCCACAGGTAATTTTTCGGCTACCGGTTGTCTGGATTGCTCCATCTGATGAATCTGTTCTCTTAAACTTGCATTTTCTTCCATAAATCTTTGGTTCTTTATTAAAACAAGATGAAAATAAAAATACAAAAATTATTTCAATACTTGGCTTATTTCAGAAAAAAATCTAATTGAATATAGGCATTAAGAAAATGAAGTTTCTTATATTTTATTTTGAAAAAAAATCTGCATTCAGGGGCATGAATCAGATGCTTGGCATCTGATAAGAAAACTGTGGGGAAATGGAAGGCCAGAGTGGTGGACATCAAATCCTGACATGTTTTGATAGAACAAATATCCACATTGTTAAATATTGGGCATAATATTTTGTTTGCTTCAAATAGCAAATCAATCTGTCACTACTAGCTACTGGTCCATCAGAGACCTTCCCAATCACAGTAAGATGTTTTCCAGTGTTTCTGGTTCCTGTCCAGTACTTACGTTTTCAAAAAAACTCTCATACTTAATTGCAAATTGGGAAATTTTATTTCACAGTTCACTCACAATATATGAAAAAGAAGGCAGATAGATAAATTTGATTCAGAGGATAATCTGAGAAACTTACTTCAAGTAGTACCTCCTTTAACTGCTGTACACTTTTATCCTTTTCTTCAAGTTCATTTTTTTGTTTCTGAATTGTCAGATTTCCTTCCAAAAGCTTTTCTTGCATAGACTGGGGGGGGGGGAATGGAAAAAATATCTTTACTTATGTTGTATGAATAAACCAATAATTCATTTTTTTCAGCACTGTGTTTTCCTTGTTGATTAGTGATTGCTAGTGAAAGTACTCAGAGTTCCAGTGTACTGGGATAAATGAAAAAGCCGCTTATGATTCTCTTTTCCATGGAACAATTCTACTGCAGGAATGGGGACTATTCAGGTTTAGCCTTTGCTCAACAATGAACTTTGCCATCAACAAGGAGGAGGACAATATCCATTCTTAGGTTCTCCTTCTTGAAGGAAAAACAAACAGAACTCAGCAACTGCGCCATGATGCATTTCAGAGTTTCTCTGCTAACTAATATGCCACTTATTTTCTGTCTACTGATGTTTTCTTTTGCCCACCAAAATCTAACATTTGATTACATTATAGCTATAAAAATATTCTGAAAAAAAAAGAACACAGGAAGTAATCAAAGATCCTCAAAGAGGATCACTCTTTGAATTTGCTATTGCCAAGTACCATGTTTCCCCAAAAATAAGACAGGGTCTTATTTTTTTTGGTGGGGGGGCTTCAAAATATACACTTGGGCTTATTTTTGGGGAGATCTTACTTTTTTAAAGTGCTACTGCTGACCCCGCTCTCTCCGTCCTGCTGTCTGCTCCCCAGAAGCACCAATGGAAAGGAAAGAGACAGAGGGGTGGGGAGAAGGGAAAGAAGTGATCCCAGAAGCACCAATGGAAAGGAAAGAGATGGTGGGGGGAATAGGCATGCAGGCTGGCGCTCAGCAGCCCAAAGGCTGTGGCAGGTGAAGCGACACAGGCAGCCGCTCCCGAAGGGGCCCTGGCAGGCTGGTGGCGCTCAGAACGTTTTTGGAGGTTTTCAGTCTGGGATGATTCAAGCCGGCCAGGCAGGAGCAGTTCTACAGCACTGCCAAGCGCAGCACTGCCAGGAGGGTGAAGAGGCCAGCAGCAGCATGGGAAGCCGCTTGGCCATTTAAAGTCTTGTGGATTTTTTTTTTATTTGAATTTATATCCCGCCCTTCTCCGAAGACTCAGGGCGGCTTACATTGTGTAAGGCAATAGTCTCATCCATTTGTATATTATATATTTCAATTCCCAGAACTTCCCACTGCCCCCCCCCAATCAGCTCCTTCCCCTTTTTGGGTTGGGCTAGCTCGCGCCCACTGGGTCCGTTGAGGTTGGAAGTTCAATTGCACCCCATGAGGGAGCCTCCATCAACTGAGCCAGCACGGGCCGGGAGCTGCCTCTCATTCTGTCTCTCTGCGGAGGCCTCCCAGTGCAGTGCTCTTCCACAGCTTTGGAGCAAACCTCCGTCTTCCCTGCACAGAATTGCAAGGCTGAAGGCTTCGCCTTGCTCCGATCAGCAGGAAAATCCCCCCCCCATTTCCCTGCCAATCATTCTATCCTTGGGGAGCTCTGCAGACACACATCCCAAAAATGTTCCCTCCAAAGCCTTCAGCCTTGCAATCCTGCGTATGGAAGGCAGAGGTTTTCTCTGAAGCTGTGGCAGAGCATTGCACTGGGAGGCCTCCACAGAGAGACAGAATGAGAGGCAGCTCCTGGCCCGTGCTGGCTCAGCTGATCCGCGGGCCGCAATTAAGATGCCAAGCTTCCATAAGGTGACCCAGGGAAGGAAAGGGCTGCCTCCTGTCCTACCCATGCCCACCCCTTCACTAGGGCTTATTTTTGGGGGAGGGCGTATATTTATGCCCACCCCAAAAATCAGGCTTGGCCTTATTTTCAGGGCATGATGTATTTTTGGGGAAACACGGTAATCAGTCTAATGAAATGGTTGACCTGATGGGGAAGCCTTAAGGTACTGGGCAAATCAGAAAATTGGCACCTTGGTTATTTTGATGTAATCCACTGTCTAACCTTCAATGCAAAAAAGGTAAAAATAAAAGTATCCTATAATCCAGTATTTCAATGCCTGACTGAGCTGCAGGTTGTATGTTTTTCTGAAGACCTTTTGAAGAGCAACATTTTCAGAATCTTTTAAAAGCAAACCTAGGGCCAATATAAGACTAATCTTAATCTCTGGGCAGGTGATGGATTGAGCTACGCCCATAACATCTGACTTGCTGATCAGGGGAAAATAAATACTTTCCCCCCCAAAATTTAAAGAAACAAGAATCAGTATCTCTGCAGCCATCTCAAGATTACCAGATCCCCTAATATGGGCATTTTAATCTATCACTTTCAGGTTATAAAGGACTGGAGGGAGAAGAGAGACATTCCTTGGACAACAGTTGGATGATTATACTATAAGATTATACTATAAGATATACTATTCTTGGCCCAACACTCTTCATACTATACATAAATGATCTTTGTGACCATATCTCAAGTAATTGTGTTCTCTTTGCTGACGATGTCAAACTATTTAACACCACCGACAATATATCTACCATTCAAAAAGACCTTGATCATCTAACCGCTTGGTCTAAAACTTGGCAATTCCAAATCTCAACCAGCAAATGCTCAGTCTTACATATTGGAAAAAAGAACCCAAACACTAAGTACATACTTGATGGACATTACCCTACAGATGACCCCCACCATGTTAAAGACCTTGGAGTTTTCATATCAAATGATCTAAGTGCCAAAGCCCACTGCAACTACATAGCAAAAAAGGCTCTAAGAGTTGTAAACTTAATCTTGTGTAGCTTCTTTTCCAAAAACACTACACTACTAACCAGAGCATATAAAACATTTGCTAGACCAATTCTAGAATACAGCTCGCCTGTCTGGAACCCTCACCACATCTCTGACGTTAATACAATTGAATGTGTCCAGAAATATTTTACAAGAAGAGTTCTTCACTCCTCTGAAAACAACAAAATACCTTATCCCACCAGACTTGAAATCCTAGGCTTAGAAAACTTAGAACTCTGTCGCCTTCGACAAGACCTAAGTTTAACTCTTAGAATCATCTATTGTAATGTCCTTCCTATTAAAGACTACTTCAGCTTTAATTGCAATAACACAAGAGCAACCAATCGATTTAAACTTAATGTTAACCACTTTAATCTAGATTGCAGAAAATATGACTTCTGTAACAGAATCATCAGTGCTTGGAACACTTTACCTGACTCTATGGTCTCTTCCCATAATCCCAAAAGCTTTAACCAAAAACTTTCTACTATTGACCTCACCCCATTCCTAAGAGGAACATAAGGGGCGTGCAAAAGAGCACAAACGTGCCTACCGTTCCTGTCCTATTGTTTTTCTTTTTTTTTCTTTATATATATATATATATATATATATATATATATATGTATGTATAAATTTGTTTTCTGAACAACCAAAGACCTACATATATATATATATATGTGTGTGTGTGCTTTTACCTCTTTATATTTCTTCATATATATGTTTATATACTATATAATCTTTTTGCGTGATGCTTATGTATATTGTTGTAACCAAATAAATAAATAAAATAAATATAAGAATAGATTAAGAAAGTATTTTTCCACTGGATCAGTGTATGTTATCTGCTTGCCGGTTCTGGTGAGTTAAAAGGCCTTTCTTAGTCTGATCTTGAAAGGAAGAGATTTAGAGGAATTCAGCATTAAGCTTGCCAAAGCATCCATCTTCCCTTATAGGGAAAGACAAAAGTGTTTAGAGAAGATATTTATCCCCTGGTTGCTGTTAGTTAACAAAACTGCCAATTCCACTGATTTCATGTTTACTCATCATTGTCTGCTCTTAGATTCTGAGGTGGAAACTATTGCTGCCTGACCACTCATTGCTTAGGATAGGAAAATATATCTGCTGATAGACCAAAAGGAGCACTTTACTGTGCTAAACTGTTTCACATATCAAAAAAGTGCAGAATCCTAAGGAATGCAATGATACAACAGTTGATTTTCTTTAGATCACATTTTTATTTTGAAGTGAGGTGGACCTCGCTCAAAGTACAGGTTTATAATCCCCATCTGTACTTCAACTATATATTTAGGTTACACTTCAATATTCCAACATATAACCATCAACAAAGCTATAGGCAACAAGACATGGAGCCTATGAGAATAAGCATATACCATCTATAGCCCCTGGACTATGATACTAAATCACCAGAAATTAAAGAAATAAAGGTACCATATCTTGACCGTCTTCAAGCTTCTATTCCCCCAGTCTTTATTTTAAATAAAGAACAATAAGTAAAGATAATATTAAAAAATGAACTGTATTTTATTCAAAATAAATATAAAGACGCAGTGGAATTCCTTCACTCTAATATTGGAGTTAGCAGAACTACAACCTCCTTTGGTCTCTGGCAAAAAGTCAAAAAACCATTGAAACATTCATCAGTTACCTCCTCTTAAAAGCTATGTGAGCATTTTGGTGTTGCTGTCTCATAACCTTTGTTGCAATGGGAATAATTATGTTTGCAATGCTGGTGCTTTCCTTGGTTAGCAGCTTGATTGTTCAACATGCTAACTTTACCTTCATGCTGAACAGCAATATTTTGTATCAACAGTTATTAAGTCTCAGCAGAACCCTCGTTTTCAATGTGGAAAAGGTCACTGGCAAATTAATTTGGGGCAGGGGAGAGAGCTCAATGCATTGTACAAAACAGCAAATGGATCAGAGCCATGCACAAAACAAGTGTAGATATACAAAGTTGTTCACCACAAATAATAAATTCTGGACTGAGTAACTGACTTTATTTATTTATATATATAAGTTTGCCCAACTCAAGACTGGGAACTATACAGATTAAAAATAGAGATAATGTTTCAAAACGTGTGCTAACATTTATGATTCTGTTACCCCTTACAACAATAAAGTAGTATAGCTGGAATCTTTTGGAAGCTGGTACCTTTTTCTAACCTTTTTAATCACATCTTATCCTAAAAAAGCTCAAGAAAAGGTTATGTTTCTTCCTTACCCTTACTTCAATCTGTTCTAACTGCTTGTCCATGTCCAGCTTTAGGAGGTCTTGAATAATTTCATCTCTAAATTATTTTCTAGAAACTGACATAGTTGAAACTGAAACAGACACTGCATCTCAGATGGCCAGACCTATCCCAGAGCTTCAGGACAAAAATCAGGTTTTCAGACATTGTTTAAAGACCTGCAGGTTAAGGACAGTCCAAACCTCTGGCAGGATGTTATTCCACGTACCATAACAGAGAGGGTATACTTCCTATGTCCTATCAAATAACATTGTTTAATATATGGGACTTAAAGTGTGCCAACTGGATAGAATAGATTGGACAGTCATTACAAGAGCCAGAATGTCTCTCAGACAGACATCCCCTGTATCATGAAGGGCTTTGTAAGTGATAAGCAGCACCCTCAAGTTGTATGTGAAAACTCAATAGAAGTCATTTCGGCTCATATAACAGAGTTGTTTCATAGGCATACTCATAACTGCTTCTGTTGCTTTAGCAGTCCCCTATGAAGTGCATTGAATAATCAACATATGACGGGATATGAAGGGATATGAAGGGATTCCCAATCCTGGAAAGAGTGCAACTGGTACAACAGATGGACCTGTATAAAGAATGTTCGGATCATAGATGCCACCTGCTTTTTCAGCAGGAGTACTGGCAAAAGGAAAATTCCCAAATTGTGCACCAGTTTTGTTAAGGGAATTAGTCCATTTAGAGCCAAATATGGAGAATCACCAGCAGTGGAAAAATCAGTACCCATATCTAATCAGTCTTGCCACTTTAAGCCTGATCCTATGCATCTGGACCTGAAACCCTTCCAATCATTGGGATAAGACTTTAATGGTATCACTTGGTATACCAGAGGTCAAAATATACACTGTGTGTCATCAACATACTGATGATACATGATGCCATGTTGATGGATGACCTCAGCTAGCAATTCCATGTAGATGTTAAAAACAGCAGAGGCGAGAACATAGAGGAGCTTTGGACTGGATCTCTACCCACCTGTCAGCAGTTGGAACTGACCATGGAGAAACAAGATTTATCTGTTTTATTTATCAACTGTAGATACACGGAATTGTAGATAAGAAGGTCCAGCTGTACTGTGAATGAAAGAAGGCTAAATTCCATTCCACCTGGCATGTTGCCTTAATACAAATTTGCAACAGCCTTGTGGAACAGAGCTAACCCTTTTCCCTATATGTTTAGTGCATTATTATCATCTCTGAAAAATTTGATTACTAGATTTGGGGGAAAAGAACCTCATCTGTTCAGATTGTATGTCGATAAAGGATAAAATCAGTTGCAAAATATAATGACTAGGAATTTAAAACAGAATTCTACTGTATTGTAACTAAAATTGCTGATCAACAAACTCTGTTCCAAACATTCTATTTTTTAACAATAACCAGTATGAATATCATATAAATAAAATCATTAAGTAATTTTTTTAATGTTTTGTCTTCCTTTAGTAAAGACTTGATAAAGCCTCACACTACTGAATACTTTAGAACAGAAGCCCAGCTGTCAGGTCCATAGTTATTTCATAGTGAATATCTTTTCTGGCTTTGAAAGCATCAAATTTTTGGCATCCATCCTTGATCCTCTCCCCTTTACTATGTATGAATTGCTTATCATTCCCTCACAGCTGAACAACAAATAGCCTGGATTGCACAAGGATTGTCAAGTACAATCAACAATTTTTCCCATCCCAACATAGTGCCCTGCAACAAGGCAGAGTTTGAACTGGTGGGAATCTCAATAGTCCAGCTTTCAATATTCCTCAAAAAGAGAAAGAAAAATGAAATATATCTGCCTCCTATAAAATGTTACTTTTTTTAAAATAGTTCTTTTCACAAGGTCCATCCTTCCTTCGATCGTGCTATATAGAAAGATATAAAAAGAGTTAAATATAAAATCGTTTCTAATTTATTTATTCATCTAAGTTATATGGCCACCCATCTCACAAGAAGTGATTCTGGGAGGACTACCGGAAAAAAAAGGAAAGTTACTTTTACAGACCCCTCACATCCTGGACATAAATGGTTTCAACTCCTACCCTCAAAACTATGCTATAGAGCACACCAGAACAACTAGACACAAGAACAGTTTTTCCCCAAACGCTATCACTCTGCTAAACAAATAATTCCTTCAACATTGTCAAACTATTTACTAAGTATGCACTACTATTAATCTTCTCATTGTTCCCATCACCCATCTTCTTCAACTTATGACTGTATGACTGTAACTTGCTTGTATCCTTACAATGTAAATTTATATTGTTTCCAGACTGCTTATTTGTACCCTGACTATCATTTTGTTGTATCTTATGATTCTTGATGAACTTTACTTTTCTTTTATGTACACTGAGAGCATATGCAGCAAGACAAATTCCTTGTGTGTCCAATCACACTTGGCCAATAAAAAGTTCTGTTCTGTTCTATTCTATTCTAAAAATGATTAGCACATCAAACACAGTTATATATTCAAAACAGAAACACACATCTATGAGTTGATCAGCAAGACAGCTACATCAAGATCTCAATGTTACTAGCATTTCTACTCCTATTCCAGGACCACACTTTACATTTGTTTGAAACCTCCGCTTACTTTATTTGCTCTAAGTCACCCTTTCCCAATTTGGCAGTCTCTAGATGCTTAGCTCCTTGAACATCAACCCCAGAACGATAAAAAAATATCATGCTGGTTGGGAATTCTGTTGAGTACACACATCTCAATAATAAAAAATCTGAAAAATGCTTTAAACTTATTTATATTCAGCTGACCCTATTCTTCATAAATACTTATCCTCCAGTGAAGAATAGGCACTGGATTCATACGTTTCTGCTGTGAGAGAATTTCAACACTATGTTGTGGATTTTTTAAACTACAGTTTCCAGTTAAATAAAGCGAACTGGAGTTTAAAATTAACTCCAGTTAAACTTGTTATCAAACTGAAATCCATTCACAATTCTATTAAAACATAATATGGAACTAAATTTGAAAGAAATGACAATGGAAGTTTACAAGAAGTTAGATGAATTAAGAACTATTAGCTCAGGTAAGGCTAATTATCTGCTTAATATTACGACATATATAGCTAGAACTCATATTCAAACTGTATAAAATCTTAGCAAAATAAAAAAACTCAAAGTCTCTAATATTACTATTATCAACAAGTCAATCAATACTCAGATTTTGGTGGCAGAAGAGCAATAACCTGTGTCTTCAATTTGCATAAGAGTCATCAATTTCAACCATTTTAATACCATCTTCATAAATTCATGATGCTCCTACATGACAATTCTATACATGTAACAGTTGATCAGTTAAAAAAAATTCATTGGTACTAGGTAAGTTGTGGTCATTTTTCATTTTATAGAATATATGGCCACTGCTAATAAGCTAAGTAGTCCAATTTTTGACAGCAAGTAAACAATGTCTCACATTCAAAAATGCTCAATTCTCATAAATCCCTTTTGCCAGATAAAACCTCTTTATGATCAGAGTTATTTTTCCTGTTTGTGAATATACCCAAAGATGTCTGCTAAAGTAATTTAAAAAAAAACTACTTGGTTTTATTTTCTTGTTTCTTTTTAAAGAACAAACGAACATATATTTTTGTACAAGGCAAGCTAAAGGCATGAAAATGCAGAGAAAATGATGAGGAAACTAATGTGGAAACACCAGCAAAGATATACTGTTAAGGTATTAGTTTTAAATGTATTTCTTCTGCCTTTATGTGGGAGGTTTTTACTACTGAAAATGAACAGAGTAAAACTGGCAACTATCTTCCTGCCCTCTTCCAGCAAAACCTCTATCCCTAGTATCATAAGGCATTCTCGGCAAGTCAGCTTGTCATAAATCAGCAGGCAGGTGCATATCAACATGAGTCCATAAATTCCAGCCTCACTTCACTGACACAACAGAAGTCCTGCTGATGGGGGAAATAACTGGTCTGTAAGGATAAGGTTCCCCTTTTCTATTCAAGCTGGCCAGGTTATAGCATTTATTCCGTTGTATGATTTATTTTTAGACTTTCAGTTCTAGATATTTCAAAGCCGCTTATGAATAGATAGAAAGCTAAATAACTGAAGCAATATAAATGATTAAATATTAGTAACTAAAGTAATGCTAGTTTAAGAAGTGCATTCACAGCTTCCTTTATGAGAATGATTTCTTCTGATGCAGACCGTGAACATGAAACTGTGAAAATCACATTGCTTTACCTGTATCTCTAAAGATATCTCAGTGATCCGATTTTGTTGATTGTCTATGACCTGTTGAGGAAAAGAAGGTAATAACATTCTTATTTATGTTTCTGGTTTCCTTTATTGTTTTTGAAGGACATACACTTCTAAAAGATATTGCAACATCAGGTTTGGAATTAACAACATAGAGAGATTGATGGGGAGCTTAGAAGTGCTAATATTCTGAAGGGCATTTACAGGAGGATGGGATGAAAGTGATACTAGCCTTTAAAAAGGGACCCAGGAGAGTTCCAGTAATATATGCAACTGGAAAATTGGTAGAAATGACAACCAGAAAAGAACAGAAAAGAATTTTGCTGAATAAAATCTGCATGGATTTCACAAGGTATCCAACCATCTAGAGTTTTTGAGAATACTAATAATCATGTTGTTACTTTTCTGCCATTCCTGACCTTTAAGAAATCTTCTACAAAATTCCTCTTCAACAGCTTTTCAGGAAACTTTCCCAGTGGTCATGGGAGAAAAAGGACCTATCCATTATGAATTGCTAAAGCCAGGAGGCAAAGAGTAAGGATTTGTGGGCAATTTTATTTATGGACGGAATGCTGGATAAAGATGGGGCCTGGCTTCATTCCAGTGAGATATTTTTAAGTTCTTAGGAAACTATATAAATATTTAGATAATAATGTTGGAATAAAATATCTTCCATTCAATATTATATAAATACATAAATGTTAACAGCAGCAAGTCAGTAAATCGAGACTTGCACTGATTTGCCTCCACTCTCAATCTGTCTATCTGGGCAAACAGTAATCCTGAGTAAAAGCGTTTGCTGGTACTTCTTTTCTTGTTAATGGTAACAGAGAGGAAAAGCTAATATGAGAGCAGTATGGGTCATAACTGAATCCACTTGATATTTAGACAACCATTTAATGTACTGACCTTATTAGCCTTCTCAATTTTTTCTGTGAGGCTTTCATTTTCACTCTGAAGCTGTTTTGCATCCAACATAGGAAGACGGACACCATCTTCCAGGCATTTTTCTACTTTCTGTTGCAAGCTGTGGTTTACATTTTAATAAGCAAAACAAACAAGCAGACAAGTCAGGGCAAAAGTTTCCATTCAAAGACAAGAAAAATTACATGGATAACTCTGAGTTTCCCATATCGGTTAAATATTATGCGACACCCCCCAAAAAAGCTTTGTCCATGTAATACCCCTATGACATGCAAATTGTTCAAGAGCAGGTAAGCATTTAACTTTTACTTATTATCATGTTTCAAAGATAAAAATATTATCACAATGAAAATTGTGGTTTAAAATAGAAACAAGACTCTGCTTCAAATATGTATAGACTTTCAGGAGAACACAAAGCCAGCACGGTGGATTATATTGTCACAAACAAAAGAGGTACCAAATGTAAGATGGAAACAATGCACTCAGAGATTTGGCTAACTATCCTTAAATATTTAACCTTTCATCATCTGAACAAGCTGTTTGTTGTTCCTATCTTTTAGGAACAAAGGAACATGAACTCAAGTAGCCCATACGTTAGGATATTCAAAATGAAATAGTAAGATAACTTTTTGTTACTATCTGTACTGGAGAATCATCATTTTTTCTTTTAATTTCTGTAACAGTTTTTCAAAAAATCTTATAAAACAAGGGATTCCAATTGCCTAATTTTAAGATCCAGTTGCAATTGTTTCCAAATGACATTGAAATGATACCACCAAATCTGGCAGTTCACAAAAGCTCTTCCAGCCTTTAAAGACGTCACATATTGTTAGTTTTGTTGCTAGAAGTTAAAATTGCCAATCTTTTGGATTCTGCGAATTTCTTTCAGGAAACAGCAGCACAAACATACAACTTTCCAGGCTGACTTTAACTTCTGTGGAGATTATGTACAGAAGGGAAATTAGAAGAAATTCTTGATGGGTTCAGTGACATTTTTCAGACTCTTCCTAATATTTTCTACTAATTTTTAAGATGTTAGGCAGAGATAAATACTTTCATGCTGCCAAGAGCCAAACTGTCCCTCTTACATCATCAGTACACTAGGTCAGGGGTCTGCAAACTTGGCTCTTTTAAGACTTGTGGACTTCAAAGCAAAGCTGGCTGAGGAACTCTGGGAGCTGAAGTCTTAAAAGAGCCAAGTTTGCAGACCCCTGCAATAGATAAAAGAAAGGGTTGGAACTTCACAGAGGAGAAACATGTCCCATGAAGCCCTTGCCCAATACAGGGGTAGGGGTGGGGTGGGGAATCTTCATTTTTTACATTTTTTTTTCTAGGAGGCAAATCATTTTTAGTTTTTTTCTCTATAGAGAATATGGCCCACTTCACTGCACATTTTTTTTCTTATCCAGAAAGAAGTGTGTTCCTTTTTTTGCACAAAGAGAAGTTGAGTTTTTATGCTGAAATAAAGAACTGCTTTGCTTCATTGAAAACAGGGAACAATCTTCCAATCATCTCTATAGAGAAAAGCAGCCCTTATTTCCTATAGAAGAAATCTGGGAACAGTTCTCTTCCTGGGTTTGATCCTTTCATCTATTGGGTGAAAGTTTACCATTTTCTGTAAAACAGATCTTTTATGCATGCTACACCACTATGTGTGAACACTGAAGTTTTGCCAGCTATACTAAGCTGGAAAATCAGCATCAGATAGACACACCTCCTGTCATTGATGGAGGATGTATTATAAAACATTGAAAGGACACTAGGTTGGAATAGCAGCTTTAAACCATAAGCCAATAATGAATAATCATTCAACTAATGAATATTCATTTGACGGAGCTTTTCCACCCCTTCCTCCCTAAAATCACAAAGATTCACATGCACTGAGTACCTTTTGCAAATGTGGCTTCCCTGCCTTCTGTGTGACATAGCAAAGCAATTCATACTAAAGTTTATTTCCACCAACTGCACTGAAATTGAGCCAGCATGACACTAGACGGAAATATCTTATATGCAGTAACACATCCAGAAGGTGATCAACTATGTTGCCCGTACCTTTGCACTGCAGCTATCAATTCTTTTTCTTTCTTCTTCTGGCACACAAGCTGCAATTCTTTTTCTTTACATTGTGTCTCAGATTCCTCCAATTCCTTTTCTAGCTTAACCACAGCAGCTTTCAATTGCTTATATTTTTCTTCAAGACCCAGTAGCTGTAAAACAGGAAGGGTTTTTTTACTATGCAGAGCTATGCTTGCCACAATAGTCAGTTTGGCATAGTGCTTAAAGGCATCAGACAAAAATCAAAGAGACTGTGAGTTGTAATCTTTCCTTAGACACGCCTTGGTCATTTAGGGACTGTAGCTCTCTCTCAGCCCTAGAAAGAAGCCAAGAGCCAACCACTTCCCAAAAAAGGTTGCCAAAAAAATCTGCAGGGACTTGGGAGGAGGGAAGTGGGGGGGAGGAAGGATGGATGGGTGGATGGATGGAGGGAGGAAGGGAGAGAAGGAAGATTTTCCCATAGACTTCCAAGAATAGAATCTGTTCTCTTGGCACCATTCAAAAGAGAAATATAAAGCAAAAGAAAATAGTTTGCAGAGGCTATCAAAGTAAAGGAACACGGCCATACACTGATTTTTAATATTGTTCAGAAATTGTCATTTTTACAAATAACAACGATTTTAAGGTATAATGCAAAATTACTGAACCTTCATGAATGAGAAGAGAAACGTCTTAAAGAAAAATCAGAAAGTCCAGTTGCATCTTTGGAACAAGGAATAATATACACAACTTCCAATATTTCAGAATCTTTTTGAAGTTTCTAAAATTCAACATAACTCTTTTTCATTTCTTCTTTTGTGAGGCATTTATAGATCCAAAAGATCCAACCACAAGTTTGTCTGGGCTCTGTACTATTATTAAATAGCAAAAATAAAATGTTTCAGGTTTGTAATATAATCATCCTTAAGGCATTGTATTCATATCCAATTTAAAAGTTTGTTCCATTATAAGGATAGGGGTGAGCTTCATTTTTAACAATTTTTATAATGTAAATTTGTAATGTAAAAAAAATAATTCTTATTTTGTATTTGACAGATTAGGTTGGGTTTTTCTGGAAAATGAATTCTCTAATTACGATAACCTCACATCTATTAATTTTTTTTAGACCCAAGATGTTAAAGATAATATATGTAATGCAACAACTGGATTATTATAAAATTGAAGATTATCATTATTTTTCATAATTAATTTTTCCTTAAACACAGATGCATGTGGGCACACATACCCATTCCCCCACACACACTTACACACAGAAACTGATGTACCTGTCAATTTAAAATCTTACGGGCTAAACAAAAATTTAAGGCAAGCAATTTTTATTCGTGCATTAAGATTTTCTCTTCTCTTTCTTCTTTCTGCAGAAACTCTCACATAATGTCTGGAAAACAGAACTGAGAGGCTGCAAGGGAGACTAGGAATTTATGCTCCAACATCAGTTGGGCTATTGCACTGGTACAGGAGCACTGTTGGATTTATTGTCTGTGTATTCAATAATTCTGAACATAATCAATAGTTAAAGGGATTCTGTGTTACACACAGAAACTGTCTAGAGTACACTGTGGGCAGGTAGGAAGCACTAAAATGTATCATTCGGCAAAACCTCTGAAAGGGCTGCTTTTAAAGCAAAACAACACATTGATTACCTCTTTACTTTGCTTCTCAACATCATCCAGTGTTGGCAAATCAGCTAGGTATTTTTCAAGTGTTTCGATTCGCCTCTGTTTCTCTTTATTTTGTTCCAATTCTTTCTGGCATTTCTTTTTTAGGCTACTTATGTACCTGTCTCGGGTTTTGAGCTAGAAAAAAAGGTAAGATTAGATGTTATCTAATGTGAAATAAAAAACCAATAAAAAAAGGAGAATAGGTTGATTTATTTTTCAAGCTCAATCATCTTTTTTTCAGCATTATTTATTAATATATTACTAAAAATATAACCTTTAACTAGTCAAAGCAGTGCATCATAGGACAATAATACTTCAAATGGGCTAACTTACAGAATGTGCCCAAAATCTGGAAGCTAGGACTCCCACGGAATTGAAATTTGGCAAATTTATATACTATAAAACGTTTTATAAAATAAAAATTATCATAAAACAGTTTATGACTCAGTACTTAATGTCATAAAAGATTTCATGTGCTGATATTTGACTGTGCTGTACATTTCAATGTGGGCTATTTTCAAGGCAGATACATTTCTGAATCTACTCCAACAGTTTCCCATAAAGGCAGTGTATTATAAGTTCTGTCATTGTTGAAGGCATGAAGAATCTGGCAAGGAAATACCTCTGAAAAGATAAATCCAATGGGTCAAGGATTGTTTAGTATTTTAATAATAATATCAGTGAAAAGATAAACAGGACGTAATATAATGTTGATTTTTTTCAAAGACTGCATACTTTTGCTTAGTGTAATATTTTCATAATTAAACATTTCTACAAGATTTACCTACATGTCTATCCAAATCATGTCTTGTATTATTAATACCAGCACTCTAGAGACCAATTAAATTCTGCTTCCTGAAATTACCTGACTTAACCGGGGGGGGGGGGGAACACCCCTTCAAAGTAGCATAATTTTTATTCCTTTATTAT